>NC_051160.1:2689668-2989668 GCF_013339745.2 Dermacentor silvarum | reverse complement strand
ACAGGGAAACTATTTTTGCACCTACAGATAATAGGGCAAGTTGAATAGTATCCCTTGTAGGCATATAAAATATTGACGAGAAATCCGGCTTGTTAGTGGTTAGTATTCGGTGGATTAGTATAGCTGTGTTCTAGTCCAGCGCTTGGATCAGTGTCATATTTTACTGTGCAGAGGGCGCGTCCTTAGTGGTCAATGCTATTATTCTCACCGCACGCTTCTGAATTTTGAATAAAGGCTCAATGTACGAGACGTAGGTGAAACCTCATGATCTTATACAATATGTAAAATGGCAATGAGAATTGCCGAAATGAATGAGACGTGATGTTTCAGGATGGAAATGTTTTCGCGCCTTTAGTAAGGTATGGCAAAAAAAACTATATTTCAATTCCTTGTCAATATGTGGATCCCAGTGTAGTGATGAGTCGAGACTTATTCCTAGATATTTATGGCTACTAATATGTTTTATTTGTGTGTCTCCGAAGTACAAGTTGTACTTATTGGAGTAGTTTTTCGGTTAGAAGCAATTACTATATACTTGGTCTCATTGGAGTTTAAAACAAGATTGTTAGGTTCTAACCATGCGAAAGAATACTGTAGCTCCCCTTGAGCAATGTATACTGCTTCTTCCACAGTAAAAAATAGCTGTAATATTTAAACAAAGTTTAGAGAACATTTCTGTACTGCAAAATAAACTTTCTGTGAATGCTTATTGCTGTAATTTAATATGGGGCACTACCACACAAAGAAATGGTATGAGGCTCATAAAAGCTCAAAAAAGAATTGTGCGGTTTATTGCAAACCTCTCCTATTGCAAGCCTACGTTGCAGTTCTTCAAGAGATACAACATGTCAAAGTTTAGCGATCTATACCGGTATAGGCTAGCGCGAGCGTCTTTTTTAGGTGTTAAGCAAAAGAACTTCTTGTTTACGGAAACTGCGAATTTAGAAAGAAAACTGCCACCTATGACATGCGGAGGACCTGAAGGATCGAACTTTGGAAAGCTCCGACTTGCCGTTCCACGTATGGGCTACAATCACTGAACAATAATTTGCCGTGCTTATTCAACGGATTTTACATATTGGGCATAGACATTTCGCTAGTTAAACAGTCTTAAAGATTCATTTCTATAAAGATAAAGATTCATTCATTCCCTATATGGCAGGAACATGCTAAAAAACAATAAACAACAACAAACTGAAGTTTTATGTTTTTTGATCTCCAGCCTATAAATCAAGTCAACACTAAAACATAAGCTTTCGAAATTATTGTAAGTTCATAAATACCCATAAATTAACATTTTATAGTTTTTTTCTTTTATACACGGCGTTTTTTCATAAATCATGCACCACGCGCTGTCTGCTCTACTGCTTTGATATCCCGTGTCATTTTCAAGATAGCTGCCCTTCGAGTCGACGCATGGCTTCACTGCTCCGTTTCTTCTTTCACCAATCTTAAGAGGTGAGGGGTTTTCGTTTCCGAGTGCACGAAGTATTCTTTTACCCGATACTTTCCGCTTGCTCGTGATGTAAGACAACATTACAGTGCTCGCAAAAAAAAAAAAAAATGCAGGCGGGCAATGACAAAGTTGGCGACTACGTGTTCTGACATTTCAGAGTGCGTTGCTACAGTGTAAGCTGTTATGGGCTCACTCCAATAGCCATTTCGGTTCGCGATGGCGTCCACCGCCGCCGCCTCCGTCGATGGTGACCGTAACCGCTATCGCCGGAAATGCGAAAAAAAGTACCGGGCAACGCCGGGATCACACCCGGGCCCGCCGTGCGGGAGTCAGATACTCTACCACTGAGCCACGCAAGCGCTTGCTATCAGGTAGCGGAAAAATGCCCTATAAGCGCGCCCTAGGCAGGCGCGCAGGCGCAGACGACGGGATGCGATTCAGACAAGGCGCGCAATCAACGCGATCACAAACGTCCGCCAGTATGGTGGCGCCATCTAGTTAAGGCGCCTGCAAACGTAGAGCTACGTACGCGGCTACAACCAGGCATCATCGGGATCAGGAGACTACTGTCCAGAGAGCATTACAAGCCGCAGCTCGCCGTCGACGCCCGGCAGAGAGTTCAGATCGTTCTTGTCAAAATGAGGCTAAGAGACTTTGCCGCGAAGACCCTGTTGTGCGTGGTGCCGAAATTGGAGCTACTCTTAAGCCGCTCCACTAGCTTACGCTGTGACTGTGCAGAGACTTTTTGAAACCACGTGTGATCTGGGTCTTAAGTTTATCTTTAACTTCTTGTTACAGCACACGTAAGGGCTAGCCAGTGTGTTTGATAAATGTCTTATTGTCTATTCTTGCATTTTCGGAATGTTTTTTTTTGCGGTGTCTGCGAAAAAAAAGCATGCGTGAATTTTCCACATAAATTACTCAGCGACGTTAGCTCTCAGCGATAATTAAGTGCTTATTTACTTGAAGTGACCCGGAAGTGCGACTTTTGTGTATGTTTTATTTTATTTTATTTGTTTGGAGTGTTATGTCGGCATATGAAACCGCCATATGGGGACATAGGACCAATACTGATTTCCTTGCTCTGTTTGCCGCGGTTCTAATATTTTAGTGTGGGAACGGTGGGAAAATATTTTGCCTGGCGGCTGGATAGCGGGAACGCAGGACTGCGTTGCGTGGTGTGCAATGTGCGCATTTTAAAAGCAAAGTATTGATCTTCATTGCCGAAACCGGCCTACATTTGTATATTTAATAGTTTATGCCGTTGGGCGAACTTCTGAAAAAAAAGCAAAAAAAAAAAAAAAGAACAGCACAGAAGATGCTAGTACCCGTGCCATGAAGATATGCTGCCAACACGCTCGTGGCCATAAAGAATTGCTCGCCTGTCGTCTGCTTTTGCCTCACTTCCTGACTCGGATGAAAAATAACTAAATGTATGAATGACGGACCGCAAAAATGCGAAATAAATGGACGAAAATTGGCATAAACTCCACTGCAGCAAAAATTTTGGTAAAAGGAAGTAAAACGTCAGCAGGTGTAATTGTTTCACTAAACTAATACTATGCAGTTAACGTAATGTCTACTGCTTTACATTATCAGGAATATTTTCTAGATTGAGCCATCTAGCTTGATATTGTTAGAAAAATAGCCACAGCACGATTTGTTTGCGATGTATGGTGTACTAGAGGGTCGTGTAAGTGTTGTATATGGTAATCGATGTAAATATCTGGCATTGTAGTATACATTAAGATTTTATTTTTTGTTTCTGCTGTTCAACGTTACAGCAGACGAGACGTATAGTGCATACGACTATATATAACTATAGTCGCAAAACTATATATAATAGTTTTGCCTTTCACGCCCTGTGCCCCTGCGTGGCATTTTCAGCGCTGACTGCAGAGGCCGTCCAGAAAACGCACTGATAGCACAGGCGTCCATAGAACAAGAGATTTTGTGGTAGACTCTATGGGCTCCGAAGGGCGAACACGTTAGCATGGTGCCGCACTCCGCGGAGCGTGTATGCACCCAGCGTGGTGCCTGACAGACGTCGTGACAGACGTCGTGATGCCTGAAAGCCTGCCATGCCTGCCTTCTTGTCGACTGACACATGTTTTGAGCGTTGCGTGGAAGTAAACTTCACTTTCAGTCTTATATTTAAATTGCAAGAAAGCCAGCTTCGCTTTATGCAGCGGATATACCACGTACTCTTTCTTTTCTTTCTTAAAGCGAAGCTTTATATGTCTTGGCGAAATCGTATATGGCTAGGCGAAATCGCCTGTGTGCAGAAAACTATTATCATCAGCATTGACTGGAGCGTCGTCGTCTTCTTCCGCAGCTGGCTCGTTGGCGCCGCTCGAGTTGCACTCGTGCTCGTGCACGGCACGCGCTCGTGCCACTGCTCCAGCGTTCGTGGTCGTCATCTTCTTCCACAGCTGGCTGCATTGCCGCTCATCACTCCAGCGTAGAATTTCACTTTTCCGTCGTCGTAATCAGGAGGCGCTCGGGGACCCCAAAAGGGGCCTCGGAGCTCTCGCAGATCGCATCGACGCCATTGAAGCGCGAATGGCTTCATCCGCCCCCGTCGTTCAACCGCTGCTGAGGGAAGCTAGACTTAAGTATCCCACCAGCGCTCCGACAGAAGGTCCCATTCTTTGCGCAGCCCTAACTGCCCCGTTAGGTGGTAGTCCGTCCGGTCAGCCCAATAATGGATAGATCCAAAGAGAGTTTTCGCATTTGGCAATGGAACAGCAGGGGGTATTCTAACAAGAAAGCCCCGCTGCGGCAGTTTTTCAGGTCTTTGGTGATCAAACCTCAGGTCATTGCTCTTCAGGAAACATTAGTCTCCGCTGCCTCGCTCCAGGGCTACAGGGCCGTGTCGGGCCGGCCTGGGGGCGAGGCATTTGTACCTTGATCGATAAAAGGCTTACTCATCTCACCCATGACCTCAAGCTGGGAGCGGTAGAATCGAATATGTCATGGTTGAGATCCTGCTCGACGCGCCGCAGCGTAATCAGCGCAGAAACAGTGTCTTCGTTCTCAATATCTATAGCAACCCCAGGGACTCGCGCCAACAGTTCAAGACCGTCCTCAAGAAAGCGACCGACCTGGCCGGCCCACGACCCTTGGTCGTCGTCGGCTACTTCAACGCCCCGTACGGCCTCTGGGGTTACATCTACGACACTACCAAGGGGCGCAACCTGTGGCAAGACGCCAACGAGATGGACCTCACTCTGGTCACGGACAAAGCTTTTCCCACGCGCATCGGCAACTCCGTCACCCGGGACACGACACCCGACCTCGCCTTCGTCAAGAACGTCGAGGACGTGGGCTGGGAGAACACCGCCATGGAGTTTGGCAGCGACCACTACATTCTCGAGACCCACTTCAAGGTGGCTCGGAGTAGGGTCAGGGAATTCACGTTCGTCGATTGGGACCATTTTCGCAAGATTCGGGAAGAACCCGGGAGAGCCAGGGAAACCACCAGCCTCGAAGAATGGTGCGAATGCATCCGCAACGACGCTTCCGCGGCCACCAAGAAAGTGGAAACTGATCTCGACGTCGAGCGAATGGACAGCAGACTCGCCCATCTCATCGAGGCCAAAAACGCCCTGCTCCGTCGATGGAAGGGTCAAAGGCTCAATCGCAGACTCCGAAAGAAAATCTCAGAGCTCAACAAGGTCATCGATGACCACTGTAAAGCGCTATGCCAGCAGCAGTGGGACGAGCTCTGCGAATCCATTGACGGACAGATGCGCAATGGCAAGTCCTGGGGTATGCTGAAGCACCTTCTCGACGAAAGCGGCTCCAAGTCAAATCAGAAGCATACGTTGGCCCGGGCCCTTCACGAAGCCACCAGGTCTCACACGGTCGATGTACTCGTCTCCAAGCTCATTCAGAAGTACCTGCCCATCCGGCGCGACGGCGATCCGGCGACCCAACTCCCTGAGTACCGAGGCCCTCCTCGCCCCGAGCTGGACGAAGACTTCTCCGCTGCCGAGGTCAGACATGCCATCTTCGCGCTCAACCGCAAGTCTGCGCCGGGTCCGGACGGAGTCACCAACAGAATGTTGAGAAACCTCGACGACCCGTCGATTGTCTTTCTCACCGAAAAGATCAACGAGTCTTGGAAGAGCGGCGTGGTTCCTGCAGAATGGAAGTCGGCCTGCACGGTGCTCATTCCCAAGCCCGGCAAGGCCCCGAACATCGAGAACCTGAGGCCGATTTCTCTAACCTCCTGCGTCGGCAAGGTCATGGAGCGCGTCGTCCTCAACAAACTCAACGGGTACCTCGAAGACAACGACGTTTACACGTACAACATGATCGGGTTCCGCGCCGGACTCTCGACGCAGGATGCAATGAAACTAATCAAGCATCAGATCGTGGACGGCCGTTCCAGAGACGTCAAGGCTCTGCTCGGTCTGGACCTCGAGAAGGCTTTCGACAACGTGCTCCACGCCTTTATCGTCAAGACCATTTCAGACCTAGGTCTCGGTTCCAGATTCCACAGCTACGTCAGCTCTTTTTTAACGGACAGGAAGGCCAAGCTTCGCATTGGAGACTTCCGCTCCGAAGATGTGCCCCTCGGAGCACGGGGCACTCCTCAGGGCGCCGTAATCTCCCCCACACTATTTAACATCTGTATGATTGGTCTTTCCGAGAGGTTGGCATGCGTTGAGGACGTCAAGCACACCATCTACGCCGACGACATTACCATCTGGTGCGCCGGGGGATGCGAGGGCAGAGTCGAAGAAGCCATGCAGGAGGCGATCGACGTGATCGAGGAGTATCTCCGCCCCACCGGACTTCGGTGCTCCCCCGCCAAGTCGGAGCTTCTGCTTTACAGAAAAGAGAAGGGAAGAAGACCCAACGATTGGAAGCCAGTCTCCGAAAGCAGCATCTGTCTTCACACTTGTGATGGAGGGGTGATACCCAGGGTCGACGTTATTCGGGTCCTGGGCATGTTTGTCGAATACAAGATCATCGCAAAGACGGACAACGCCTTCCGCCTCGTTCGCAGAATCGCAAACAGACACAGAGACATGAAGGAAGCCAATCTCCTCACCCTTATCAACGCCTTCGTATTATGCCACTTCACGTACACGATTTCTATGCACAAGTGGCTCAGAGCGGAGCGAGACAAGCTCAATGCTCTCATCCGTAAAGTAGTGAAAAGGGCTCTCGGGCTACCCATTAGGACCCATACTGAAGATCTCCTCAAGCTGGGGGTACACAACACCGCCGAGGAGATTGCCGAAGCCCAAGAACGTGCGCAACTCGCTCGCCTGACCACCACAGAGGCAGGTAAACGCATCCTCGAAGAGCTGGGTTACCCTCCTGTGGTATCTTCGAGGGTCAGTACCCCGATCCCTAGGTGCATTCGAGACAAGTTCGAAGTGGCCCCCGTGCCTCGAAACGTCCATCCCGTCCACAACGAGGGCAGACGCAAGGCGAGAGCAGTAGCAATTCTGAAAAAGATCTATCAACAAGGCATCAGAGCACGCTTCGTCGACGCCGCGGAGTACAGCGATGGAAAGACCTTTGCCGTCGTCGTGGTCGACTCCAGCGGCAAGCTTTCCAATAGCGCTTCAATTCGCACTTCAGACCCCGAAGTCGCCGAGCAAGCCGCCATCGCCCTCGCCCTGCTAGACGGTCGTGGGTCTGAGATCTACAGCGATTCCAAAACGGCAGTTAGGGCTTTTCAGAAGGGTCGCATCGCCGAGCAGGCTGCTCGTCTTCTTAGCGTCTCCAATCCGGATGCTCTCACGCATCATTCGATTCACTGGTTTCCCGCTCACGTAGGGTCGGTCGAGGGTGCTCCCCCGAACCTCAATGAGTCTGCTCACGACGCTGCGCGCGACCTCACCGACCGCGCTTCCTCTGTAAGGAGAGCCGACACCCCTCCCCCCTACGGCCACAGGGATGCTCCCGCTACTCACAACGAGGTGACAAATTTTTTTTACATGTCCAGAAGGGTCTTTCCACCCCCTCATCCCAAATTGAATAGGGCGCAAGCTGTTTCGCTTAGACTTTTACAGACCGGCACATATCCGTGTCTGGCCGTTCTGCACGAAGTTTACCCTGACGTATATCGCGACGACGCCTGCCCATCCTGTGGGCAGACCTCCACTCTAGCACACATGCTCTGGGAGTGCGGGTCGAGATACCCCAAGTTCAGAAAGGATGAGTGGGACTCGCTTCTGCGTAGCCCCGCTCTAGACAAGCAAATCCTGGCTGTCCGGCGTGCCCGCGACCGGGCCGGTGGGCTAGACCTGCCGGTCCCGACGTGGGACTAGCCGGGTGCGCGACGAGTTCGCGTCCTCGCCGGACCTGTAATAAAAGTTATTTCACTCACGTAATCAGGAAGGCCGCCTTTACGGGAGTATGAGCCATTGCTTAAGGTGGTATGAGCCATTGTCTTACGCAACGGACATATTTAATTTTGAAGGTATTTATTTTCGAAGAATCGCAAGCGGCAATGGCTGGTTTGACGCCGCCGAGCAAACTCGAGACATCAAATGCAAGCGACAACGGTGGACTGCGGGCATACCATCAGTGACGTCGTTCTATTCATCGCAGCCGAACGTGCGTGTAACCTCATAATTCAGAAATACTTTAATGAACCCTCGGGATTAACCCAGTGATAAACACCGGGGCCGCACGTTTCAGCTTCGCTGGTTAACCATTTTCACGGAGTTTAAGGGCCGACGAATTTTTTTGTTTCTAGTTCGGAAAAAAAGTGCACGGAGCATATAGCGCAATTCGGCCTGATGACGTGATATACCTGAAGAAGTGGACTTTACTTGAGCGACAAATCAAAATGTCGATGTGACTAATTGAAATGATTCACTGAAAAACTTCCTAATTATTCTCTTTTCAGCATATGTTGCAATTCCGAAATTGAGCGCCAAGAAGTAATCAAGTCATTGATCCATATAGGAGATGCTTGCAAATTGTTCCATGAAATTTTTTATATCGGGGACATATTCTGAGCAGCTGAAAATAAGAAGAATGGTAGCAATACATAAAGCAGATGCTTTCGGCCAATAATTAGCTTGCGCATGTTATTTGGACCGGCAATTTGATTCTCATTATGAAGAAACGCAACCTTACTGAGTCCACACTGAGTTAAAAAGTTATTATGAGGACTGCACTGAACATATACTGAGCTACTTTTATTTTCTTTTAATAAATTCTGCTAGGCGTTCGAATAAAATGTAACTTTGAGACATTTATCGAAAGCCAATGATACTTCGTGACCGAAGATGCAGAATCTGAGAGTTCTGAGTATAGGCCTATGTGCCAGATTTTTTTTCCTCGCCACACCGCAGTTGCTAGATAATTGTATAGTGCGATGTTAGTGCGATGTTAGTGCTATTTCTCTCCAATAACGTTTAAAACACACTTGTCTAATTTATTTTCGTTGGCACTGCTTGTCGCTTGTCAGCGATTGCTTTTAATATTGCAGAAGGCACCAAAGTTCGACCATTCCGCTTCACATGGTATGTGAAGCGGAATGATGGTTATTTCACTGAGCAATTTTTCTTTTCCGAGAACAAAACTTTTTGAGAAAAGACCACCTGGCTGTTCTAAAGCCTCTGTCACGACGTACTCCTTGTTTTACCAGCCTTATGATGTGGAAGAAGACTCCATCGTCTGGAGCTGTTTCGTAACGGCCTTAACTTAATTTGGCAGGCCGACGCTCACGATGCAGTACATCTCATGAACGAAGCCGCTTATTCTGACGCGTTTTCTTTCCCCTTTTTGGTGCCTGAGACACTCGCCCACTCCACAAGCTAAGTGCTCGTCCTTGACCTTAACAACGGCGTTCCTTGGCTCTCAGCCGGGAAGGTGGCAACCTCCACCAACTTCCTGTCGGAAGAGTCGCTATATTGCCCCAAGGCATCATTTGCAGTGGCAGAACATGCAGACAAGTAACGGAAACATAGACGATGCCAGTGTACTCACCTTCTTTTGCCGGTAATTATGTCCTCCGGCAATCCATCAGGGGAAGCACTCATCGGGTAAAAAAAGAAGTAGCACATACCGTTTATTTTTCTGCGTCAGATTAAGTTCTGACGTAGACCATGGAGCAATAAATAACTGACATGATCGTTGAATAACCTTAAGCTAAGCACTTACTCAGGTGTAGCGGTAAGCACTCGTGCTGCTGCCAGCTCCTAAGTATTTGTTCTTAAGTTCCTCGCGCACGTCTCGAAGTCGCCGAAATCGCTCGACTCCTGTCATGAGTATATCGCATATCTCGCCCGTACGTTGCTCAACCATCGTACAATGAAACTACGTTTCGGTGTTTGAAGATGCCCTCTCACATAGTTGTCCAATGCTTCTACACAGAATGCATACACAATTGCCTGAGAGCTCCTGAAAACACGCCGCCAAAAGATTCAAGCGACGTTCTATACACCGCGAGACACGAGGAAAACGCAGCGCGTTTGTCATGCGACAAGTTATAGCGCCATTTTCTGTGTACGTAGGCCCACGGCGCCGCTTGCGCAATTCTGTCGGCTACATGCTTCCCTGCAACACCTGATTTCAAAAGTGCATTGTTAATGCAGTGGAGCGATATGCTTTATTCAAAACTTTGGAAACCAGGGTATACTTGCAGGCTTTTACGAAAGCTCTGAAACACTGCTCTAGTTGCAAAGTTCAGGCCTAGCCGCCTTTGAAGCACAACTACAAACCCGCCGGCGTTTCCACTCAGATGCACCGCTGTGGACTAGATAAAACAAACAAATAAAAACGTTAAAATTTCTAGGTATAATGTTTGCGAAGCAGAAGGCTGTATCAGTATTTGTCGTTCTTTAGCTCGAGGATAGAATCACGATACGGGTGTTCCTACGCACATTTACCTGCACAATAATGAAGTGATGAAAGAAAAAAAGAGACCAGCTGTGCAATATCTTGGCAGTATCAGTGAAATACGAAGCATATACGACTAAGCTTACATAGCTATCGAAGTGTGCACTTATATCTGCTTTCTCAACCAGCTCGCTTCCGTCTTCTTTGAGAGTCGTTCCCGCTTATGCGTCTATTCTTTGAATTTATTTTGAATTTATCCATTTTCCTTCTGAATCTTTCCTTCTCTTCTATTACTTTTTTGCTTTATCTTTCCTTCTGGTAACTACGTGCCGAATTCACAAAGCTTTTCGTTCGTAGTCGCACCTTGCCATTGGTTGGCTGCATTTTCTCTTAGAAGTATTCTAGGGTAAGAGATTATTGTTTGTGTGAATACGAGCCCTGGAGTAGAATCCCAAGCATTTCGCCAGGCTAACATCTCCAGTTACTCAGTATCTTTTTCCCATCTACGCTATGTAGTGTCCCCAAGTCGTGGCTTCAAGTTAGGTGCATTTCATATAATGGAGCGAGACACTCGAGCGCACAAGCTATTCCCAATCGCGCAACAGGAAATCCTTCGTTGCATATAATCTATCCGGCGACGTTCTACTTGGATCTTGTTTGCTTATCATCGCACTTGGTCGATCTATTCCGAATAAAAATGTCTCGGTGTGAGATTGAAGACAGTCGAAAAGGCGTATCGAGTGCATTCGCACATACTCTCGGAACATTGCAGTAAGCACACTTAAAAGGTGTTAGTCAAAGTACGAACTTATTTGCTAACTCCAACTCCCCTTATATACTTGCGAAATAGGTCAGTACTCCCAAAGAAACTCCGCGCTGAAGGGTATATCTGCGTTACTGATGTTCTGGAGGTCCGCCGAGCCTAAATAAAAGACTTCAGAACGTCGCCTACTACCGCTGCTACCACCGGATTGTGTGCGTGCTGTAATTCCCGTTTGTCATTCTCTATTTTTCTATTTCTATGCTCTTGTTCCCCCCATGGAGGATAGCCAACGAGATGTACGTCTGGTTAACCTCTCCGCCTTTCTATACATTCTTTTGCTTTCTCTCCCTAGATAGATGCTACTTCTATTTGTTTAGGCAAGTAAGAAATTCCGTTTTGATGTTGACTGCGGGAGAAAGGACACTTTCTATTAGCGCCACCTATCTTTTTGTTCGTACACTGTTGCTCAATACCCAATGACTACAATGAATAGATGCACACTAGGTCAAGAATCCTCATCGTATGTCAGCTCCTAGTGATCCGAAGCTCAATATATATGCTTGGTGAGCCATTTCGGAGACAAAAGAGGTGTCGAAAAGCAGCTAAAGACATCCCGCATGTGCTTTAGCTTTTGCAACGAAAAAAACTCGACATATGCAGATTGTGCATTTTATACGGACACTGGGCCCACTAGGACAATGTCGGAGCAATACTTCTAACACCGTGGTCGGAGCGCACGGACCTAACTTTGTGTGATCCCTGGGTACAGATAACTGCCTGCGTTCAGCAAAACGTGACAGTAGTTTACCAAAAAGGTGGGCTGAAGTGCCACAACTGTGACTTAAATTTTCAACAGGAGCTTGTATTGCCTCACAAGTGTCGGCGGCGGCGAAGGTGGTGGTGGCGGTGTTGTCACGCTAAAACCCGGCTGCGTCCAGAGTAGAGCAGGTGCGTGGAGAGCTGCGCCGGCGCCGGATCACGAGACGCGCACGATGAATCAGGGCCGTTTTGTGTGTCGCGGGGAGGGAAAGGGGAGGTAAGGGGCTTGGCGCGTGCTCCACCAAAAGATGAAATCGTCGCCGCGCGCCGTATGATGCATGTGCGAGTGAAAGGGCGCGAGGAACGCGCGCTTTCACGGGGAGCAAACGCAAGGCGGATAGCTAACGCGCGTTCTGCGCCATGCTCCATGAAGGGCTGCAGAATTAAGCGTCTCTTTCCTCCTTTACAATCACCATATATATAGAGCAAATGCGACTTCTTCCGTCACGCGAAAGGCCGTGAGGGGACGGGAGGGAGGGAGGGGAGGCGACATTTAGCTGCGGCACCAAATGCCTATTTATATAAAATCGTTGCCAGGAGAGAAGGTGATGAAGACTTCCGACGCTGCTCGACGAGTGTCCCGTTCTGATCTCGTCGTAAACCTCCGAGCCACCCCCAGAGGCACCGGCAACAGCCACTAACGCCGCGCGCGTTCGGTGCGAACGCGGGCAAAACGCCGACGGCGTCGACAACAGTTCTGCACGTTGCTGGTGCTGCTGCATGTCCAAGTTTATGCAGCTGATAAAACTACTATCCTTACTCCGTATAGCTCTCTACTAATTTTCTATCGGAATTGATGCTTCGCCTTTCGGGTGAAACTGCGACAATTTTTTACATAAATACGCATTTGGTGCCGCAGCTAAACGCCGCCTCCCCTCCCTCCCTCCCTCCCTCCTCCTCCCTCCCTCCTTCCCGTCCCCCCACGGCATTTCGCGCGACGGAAGAAGTTGCGTTTGCTCTCCGCCGTGCGGCGTTCGCTCTCCGTGAAAGCTAGGGAGCCTACATGAAAGCTAGGGAGCGTTGCATGTAGCCCCCCCCGCCCCCCCTCTCCACACACACACACACACACACACACACACACACACACACACACACACACACACACACACACACACACACACACACACACACACACACACACACACACACACACACACACACACACACACACACACACACACACACACACACACACACACACACACACACACACACACACACACACACACACACACACACACACACACACACACACACACACACACACACACACACACACACACACACACACACTATCTCTCGTACGCACGGACCCTGTCATGCACATAGACGAGCACGCGGAACGATAGCGAAGAATGAATGAAGCAAGTAGACGGTGAAATTCGTCGTGGCCGGTGGGAGTAGACGGTCCAAACGGCCCTCGAGTCCTTTCATGTACGACGAACGGTGCCCCATTTCCGGATCCAGAAGACATTTCCGGTTGCCGTAATATGGTCATTTCGAGTGGAGCAACCCCTTGTGACGGGGCCTCTAGCCTTTCCACTAGCTCTGTTCAGCTCTTTGGGCGACCGCTCGAGACATCGCTCTCGCAATTTCCCCCCCGTCCTTTCGGATGGCTCTTGTCCACTTTGCGCAACATCTTCTCTGCTCTGCCGAGCACCGCGATAGCACAGCAGACGTGGTCTTTCACCAAAGCTTCGCTCTTTACGGGCCGTGCGATCCCAGTGACAAATCGTGCGATCGTGGTCACTGATAACTTTCTTGTTTAAATATTTCTCTTTCTTTTGCGGTGCCATTTTCTCCTTCCTTCCTTGCACCTTCCCTTCGATGTACTCTTCTCTTGATTTTAAGTTTAGCGTTCGTTTTGTAAAACGCTTTCACTCACTCACTCACTCACTCACTCACTCACTCACTCACTCACTCACTCACTCACTCACTCACTCACTCACTCACTCACTCACTCACTCACTCACTCACTCACTCACTCACTCACTCACTCACTCACTCACTCACTCACTCACTCACTCACTCACTCACTCACTCACTCACTCACTCACTCACTCACTCACTCACTCACTCACTCACTCACTCACTCACTCACTCACTCACTCACTCACTCACTCACTCACTCACTCACTCACTCACTCACTCACACATAGGGCTATTGCATGAAGATGCTAACACAAGTTCCTTCCCCACTAAACACACGATTATGACGCTTCTCACCAAGTTTTAGTGCAAATTTTGCCGGAATCCTTTGAAGAAGCGATTCAGACTTTACAAAACATTGGACACTTGGGCACAATCTGCATTGCTGAACGTTCAGAAGTAAATGTAAATCGTAGAAAAGTGGTTACACATTTTATTCGCAATGCAGGGAAGTGCCCACAAGAGCAGCGAAATCACTCGTATAGCCAAAGAAAGGCGATAAAAGCATTAAAAAAAGATAAACGAAGAAGAAAATTAATGCAAAACAAAAACAGTGTTCTAATGCGGCGACCCTGCGGCTGACATTCCGAAGCAACAGTGCCGTGGAACGGCCCGCCCCACCGCGTTCATTAATCTTCATTAGCTGCCGCTTTCCTCGGCCCAGCACCTCGCGTGATTGGAGCGAATGCCGCCACACAACCGCCTTCCACGGCAATGCCTGCCGACATTAAACGTAGTATCTCAGCTTGGTATAATCGCTCTCACTACCCTTTGTTTTCGACCTCAGACTTTTTGTCTCCTTCAGCGTCTGCGTCGAAAGAAGTACTTTGTTCTCGATCCACCGTCTCTTCGCCCAGTCAGGCCATTTATTTTACCCCAAGATAGTTTTCTTCACGAAGAGCATTTAAAAACTAGATAAAAAAGAAACTGGCCTGCCAGGGCTAGAAAGTGCGGATACCAGGACGCTGATGCAATTAAACTTTTGACAGAGTGACAGCTGAGTTGGCCGAACTTTGAAAGCTTTCTGGCAGATTCGTTAGCTTGGTTGGCATTTAGAACATGATCTTGCCAATCTCTTTCATTTCGTTTGTTCAGGTTGCTGCTGCTTTTCTACACATCCCTTTGAATGTGTGCGGCTGTCAGTGGTCCTCCTAATAATGACAAGCGCTACCAGATCACGCACGATGAAAGGTGAGACAATTTTTTTATACACCGCGAAACACTGGGTTGTGTTCCTTTTTCTGTTATTGCCTTATTGTTATTGTCTCATAGAGTTTAGAAAGACATATAGACTTCAAAGACAAAGAAAATCGACCTCTTTGCTCTCAAAGTACCAATGGCGACTGGAAACAGAACAAGCTCATGATAAAATAGAAAGATAGTAGAAAAAAGTAAGAATGGAAACAGCGTATGTTACGAGTAATGTCTAAACCCTATTTCTCTACACGTGTTTTTGCTGAAGTAACCGATAATTCTTGTCAGTGTCTTGTTTGGTGCTACTCATTGTCTTGGCCGTTTCTAGTTGCTATCTCACCCTGTCTGTTCAGCTCACCACTCCCTTGTCATTTATACGTTTAATGATAGAACGTGTGCCTCATGTCCCAGCCAAGGTGCCCAATGTTAAAGCAAGCGCTATCAAACTACTCATAAATTAAACTTAGAGAGGAATGCTTTTTTATTCGGTAGGGCTGTGAACAGGACTGGCATAGTGTAAGGACGCCGTTACTCAATTCTATTTCTTTCTTATCATCCGCCGCTCACAACCAGCTAATGCTGCTGATAATGTAGGCGGAGCACCGCTTCAACCTGTGAAGAAGCGCGAAAAGAAAAAGAATTAGTATAGAATCGTTAGCTTATCCTGGTACTATTGTACTTAATAATTTTCAAGATCAGTTATCTAGCTTTCTAAAATATTTTGAATATTTTTTATCCTGTCATTAGGTTATAAATATCTGTCAGAGAAGCCCAAATAAATCTTTGTTGGATTGCAGATGCTTCCCGCACATGTCAACGGCTCATAATTGACCGAAGAGGCTATTACAAGCCTTATAAGTAACCACACCAGAAAGTTTACGGCGGAATTTGATAGTGCAGCTTATGTGTGAAAACATTTTGATCGCGCTAGTTTTGTGGATGCTTTAGCCATGGACTTGTAATTAAGCTAGATGTCAGGGTCGCGAGATCGTAACGATGCTATTTAAATTGCTCTCCTTTTCAAGGGAAGCTTGTATTGGCCCACTGGTGTCGGGGTCGGTGTACGCGCAAAACTATCATCATCAGCACTGGCTCGAGCGTTGTCTTCTTCCGCAGCTGGCTCGTTGGCGCCCCTCGGGTTGAGCTCGTACTCGTGCTGGGTAGACGTGCAATAGACGTGCCGACCCGACCGTGAGGGCTTCCGCCACCGAGGCCCGAAAGTTGCACGAAGGGAAAGGAAAAGTAGAAGGAAAGGGAAGGACAAGTAGTACGAATGGGAAGTAAACGTTGTAGGAAAGGGAAGGAAATGTAGTAGGTCAGGTACACACACGACATGCTTCGCTTACCCCCATTTTCTCCACAGGGGAAGGGCTGGTGATTTTTTTTTTCACGTTTCTTTACGGAGCTCGAGCGGCACTCCACCAATACTATCACCGGGATCGGCCTATGTTAAATGCTGGACAATAAGAAAATAATTGAATTAAGCAAAAGAAATGGACATCATAGTGACGAGGCTGTTCTCGTTAATCATGGATAGGCCATGCAGCCGGGAAAACCACAGAAGCGAGTGCAACGCAATAGGTGCGCGCATGTGGTGTACACTGAAGGACGATGCCTGGGTGACGCATTAATCGCATAAGAACGCACGATGCTGAGGTTTCAGTGTACTAGCGCATCCGGCATTTTCTTTGCTGCATATCTTGCCGCATGACCGTGTTTTCTCCTAAATGGCTTTCGCATGACCTCTTGCATAAGCGAAACAGAATGTTTTCGTGGTCCGCTCACGAGGAGCACCATAACAAAGAAAAAGCCATAATCCAGTACAAAAACACGGCAAAAAAAAAAACTGCACAGCTTCCTTCATAGAAGCAGCAAGGGTAGTGATTCCTACACGACGTACCCAGTGGAGCTAAAAATGCCAACAGGTTTAGTAGCTGGCCCTCCGTATTTCTTTCCCCATCTTCATGTTGTGCACTTCGTTTCGTGAATAACCTTTTATCAGACCAAAATGAAATCACAATCAAGAAGAATGCCCGCCTGATACTTCTGCTCTTACAAAACATCCCATCTTAGCTTCTCTAGTTTTTTACGACTCTAAGTCACTGCGGTTTAGCGTATATTTGTTCGCCTTTTTTAACATAGCGTCTGGCTGCTTTTACAACATTCACCCCCGTTTCCCGTCACCTTCACTTGACACAGCAATTTTAGAATGAAATAATAATTTTATCCATAGTATTGGAGTAAATACTGCCAGAGAAATCAAAGTAAGAAAGTAAGAAAAACTAGAAGATGCAAGAGAAATGTACTTAATCGAAAAATGCATAAAAAGACAAAAACTGCCCATCAAAAAACTTATCTCTCTCTCCCCTTCACTCAGGTGACTAGGCAGTAGGATTTCAAAGCAAAAAATTTGTGCTTCAGGAAACAACAGACAAACGAAACGAGCAGAGAGAAGGGCCAGAGACAGAAACAGCCTGGGAAAAAATCAAGCAAGCTGAATCTGGAGTTTGAAAAACTACTGAGGCTCTGGAAACAGGATACGCTTTTCAGACCGGCTCTCTGCAAGACTGTTCCGTGGCACCACGAGGCACTGTCGCTTCTTGCTCTTTTTTTTCTACACCATGTCCTTCTGAGTCTCCAGCAAAAAGTAGAAAAAGTTGGCTGACTGTTCCGGCCTGTATGCAACGGGAATTTCCGACATTATTGTTCTTGTTGGTTAATAAATAATGAGACCGGGGAAAAATAGGCCACTGTGAGACCGGCTATTCGAAGCATCACGTACAATTATACTTCAGCAACTAAAGAATGTAGGAAAAGAGAAAAAAAAGAAAGACTGGAAGAAATATAATAATTTTTATTTATTTACTTTATTTACCAAATACCGCATGCCCTTTAGCGGGCCCAAGCAGGGGGGGGGGGGGGGGGGGCATAAGAATACAATACTGCACATTATGAATTCACCACAATGACAGCAAGAAAAAAACAAGCAAAAGAAACATAAGAACTTATTTACAATGGGGCATGTTAGAGCAGTAAAAGGAGAAAATTTATACAAATGCAAAACATAACTATATATAAGAATCAATTTGTCAGTAGAGTCGATGGATATAATCGCATTAGAAGGCAGCTTGTTCCATTCCTCAATTGTGCGTGGATAGAAAGAATACTTGAAGGCGTTTATTTTGGCGTGGTACGGAGTTAGAGACGGATCATGATGATACCTTTTATGACGGGTAGTAAGGGGCATAAAATAGAGATGAGGACTCATAGAAAGTTTATTGTTCTTGAGTAAAAACAGAAATATTGGTCTTTGAATTTTCCTTCGTGCTTGAAGTGGTGGGATGGCATGTTCTTTTATTAAAGCGGAGGGAGAGTTGGTAGTACGGTATTTACGGTAGTACGGTAGTACGGTGGATTGATTCCAGTGCCTCAATATTCTGTTTAGTGTAGGGGTCCCAAACTGAACAAGCATACTCTAGTTTTGGTCAGATGAGGCTATAGTAGGCTAACGTTTTTACCCTGGAAGGAGTATTTTTTAGTTTAAGGCGGAGAAGCCCAAGTTTTCTGTAGGAGGACGAGCAAACATTGGCAATATGATGGTTCCAGCTTAAACGGTTTGTTATGGTAACACCAAAGTATTTATATTTATTAACTTCTATGAGGGGATGCAATGGAAGGGTGTACGCAAATTAATGCACAAGATTTTTGTTGGTAATCTTCATAAAAACAGTTTTTTCGGCATTAAATTGCATATCCCAATTACTGCACCACGTGTCAATTTTCTAGAGGTTAGAGTTAAGCAGAACTTGGTCACTAGGACAGTTAATTTTGTTGAACAGAATGCAATCATCAGAACAGTTTCATCTGAACCAGTTTGGTTATAACACAGACTATCATTTATATATATTAGGAATAACAACGGGCCCAGTACATTTCCTTGAGGGACACCTGAAGTAACTGGTAAATCATTTGAAAGATGACCATTAATATTAACAAACTGTACACGGTTGGTGAGATATGATGAAACCCACGTGGCTACAAATTTAGGAAGTCCAATTAATTTAAGTTTGTATATTAGTTTTGCCAGGCTATTGAAGACAAAGATAATGTTCAATAGCCTGGCAAGGGAACAAGAATTCAGGATCGCCAGTCAGCCTCTAGAGTCTGTAAAGGAGTACGTTTATCTAGGTCAATTACTCCCAGGGGACCCTGATCATGAGAGAGAAATTTACAGAATAATAAAATTGGGTTGGAGTGCATACGGTAGACATTGGCAAGTCCTGACTGGGAGCTTACCACTGTCATTGAAAAGAAAAGTGTACAATCATTGCATTCTACTGGTTCTAACATATGGGGCAGAAACTTGGAGGTTAACAAAAAAGCTCGAGAGCAAGTTATGGACCGCACAAAGAGCGATGGAACAAAAAATCTTAGGAGTAACGTTAAGAGACAGGAAGAGAGCGGTGTGGATCAGAGAACAAACGGGGATAGCCGATATTCTAATTGACATTAAGCGGAAGAAATGGAGCTGGGCAGGCCATGTAATGCGTAGGATGGATAACCGGTGGATCATTAGATTTACAGAATGGGTACCAAGAGAAGGGAAACGCAGTCGAGGACGGCAGAAAACCAGGTGGGATGATGAAGTTAGGAAATTTGCAGCCGCAAGTTGGAATACGCTAGCGCAAGATAGGGGTAATTGGAGCTCGCAGGGAGAGGCCTTCGTCCTGCAGTGGACTTAAATATAGGCTGATGATAATGATGATGATGATGATGATGATGATGATGATGATGATGATTAGTTTTGCATGGGATTCAACATCAAACGCTTTTCGAAAATCTAAGAAGATGGCATCGACCTGCCCTGAGCGGTTAAGCACTGTTGCAAAGCTGTGTATAACAGAAGTACGTTGGGTCACAGTGGACAATCTTTTCCTAAATCCGCGTTGAACAGCTGAGAGTAGACGATTGTCATTTAGAAATGTAGTTATATAGTTAGCTAAAATCCGCTCTGCCAACTTACAACATGAGGTAGTGAGTGAGATGGGACGATAATTGGAAACTAACGACCTGTCACCCTTTTTAATCACAGGCACAACGCAAGCTGTCCTCCAATCAGGCAGCTTTCCTGTGGCAAATGAGGTGCGAAAAATTATTGAGAGAAATTTGGATATTATTTCTGCATAACAGCGCAAAGAGATGTTTGGAATTGTATCTGGACGAGGAGACAATTTTGTTTTAAGATTTAACAACATTGAAGTTAACCCGGGCAGTGATACAATCCTTGGGTCAGGAAAACAAAATGCATCACTGCAAAATCTGCATGGTTTCGGAACCAAAAAAACACAATGAAAATGTCTATTAAACTGTTCAGCAATGATAATCTTGTCCACAAGTAATGCGCCTTCATGCATAATTCGGTTAATAGGCTTTTTCTTTTCCGCCAAGTAATTCCAAAATTTTTGGAAGCAATAGATCTTTGGAAGCAACAGAAATTTGTTAAGGCTTGCAGGATGGATAGTTGGTTTTGCCTCATAGTGAACGAATAACACCTCGAATAGAGAAGGGCGAGAAGGTGACAAACACATGCACTGACTTACAGCTACTTTTATTTAAATGAAAATAAAGGAAACGGTTTCCCGAGAAAATGTCACCAGTCTGACATTCACAGTGTCACTGGCTCGTAAAAGGCACACTATTGCATATAACTGCGAGAAGCCATGAGCTCTTGCAACTTGATGACTGCTATTACTGGATCCCTCAAACTGTGCTTTATTCGTAATTCATTTAGTATAACGAGTAAATAATGTGCAATAACCAAGCCCACTTACTTTTTTATATTTATCAATACCAGCAATTATCAAGGGCAGACGAAATAAATTATTCACCATGTTGGTAGTTGTTGAAAAGAACGACTGAACGTTAAGCATATAGTGCTAAAGACTTGTACACCATTACATAAAAAGGTAATCAATTACAATTGCAATTACTTCTTTCAAAAGTTTAATTGATTGCAGGTGGTCAATTACCCCACGAAAGTAACTGAGCAATTGCTAGTAAGTAAACGATTACTTTAATGTTACCTTCCTCCCTACCTTTATTAATTTTGCACAGAAACAAATTTATTTGGCAAGACAATTTCTTTCGTAATATGCTCTCACTTTTTTTGCCAAGCTATCTGCAACGACACAGAAAACTCGCTCGATGTGCACTCTGGAGAGAAGGACTGTGTTGGAACGCATGTACACCTTTCTCACCGAATAGTGGTTACTCAATGACATCACCAATGGCATTACCAATGATGTGATTTTCATTCGTTAGCAAATTGGACTTAAACGACACATATTAATGTACGCCATCAAAAGTTTTTTTCCTTGAAAAAGTGGTCAAATCTATGTAGCAATTTAATATAAAGCTGCATATTATTTAGCCCTAACAATTCCGTTCGCGCGTTAAATCGGTTGATATGAGCCACGCATAATCAAATAGAAACATATGCGTTTAACGGCCGGAAACTTTTGCCTATACCAGAGAAGTCATTGACTGTACTGAACGAAGAAGTGAGCACCAGCTCTTATTGTCAACGAAAGCCGCTTAAGAGCACTTCCAGGAGAAACTTCTGATAAGAGAAAAGCTACGAGGTTAGACTTCCAAGAAAGTGTGCAAATATGGAAGTCTGTCATGTTCAGGTGATTGAAGCGCAGCTTCAGGACGATGAATGTGCGAAGGGGGTAACCCCTGTACATGTTTTTATAGTTTGGACATTGTTGTTCCCGCCAAATTTTGCTCGAAGCTGCGTCGCCTGTTGTAGCCTGTTTCGCCAAAAAATCTAACTGATTACATGTAATTAACTACTGAAAAAAGGTAATTGAGTTACAGTGAGCGTTACCGAATAAAAAATAGCAATCGTTAATTACAAGGTTACCAAAAAATTATGGCAGCTTCACACTAGTGGTGCGAACACTGGGCAACCCCACCTAGCTTTATCTCGGTTCGGCCAAGTTTTCGCGAGGTTATGCCTCGGGACTCGGCCACGTTTTGCGCAAGATCACCCGGAATCACCGACAGCCGAAGGAGTAACGAACACTCGGTCATCAAAGTATCCTGGAGGCTT
This sequence comes from Dermacentor silvarum, assembly GCF_013339745.2. Classification (NCBI taxonomy): domain Eukaryota; kingdom Metazoa; phylum Arthropoda; class Arachnida; order Ixodida; family Ixodidae; genus Dermacentor; species Dermacentor silvarum. Next base: position 2,967,576 of record NC_051160.1, on the reverse strand, counting down.
CTGGGTGTTCAAACACTTGTGCTCGGTTTCGCGGGCTAGTAACTCCGGATCTGCGAATCAGCGACGTTTCGCCGCCGCTTCGGTGGCACGATACTAGGGATCGGACCGAAGTCGTCTCACTCGCTCTCGACTATCGGCGCGGCGGCTTTCGCGCCGCACTTCGTCTGCTTCGGGAGTGACGCTTTTTTTCGAGAGTGACATCTTCGCGGCGATGTGCTCGCGCGGAGACGGCGGGGCTTTGGTGTCGCCGCAGCAGTGACGCGGAGCTATATATGCCGTGGGTTGGCGCAGTGACGTCACGTCTTAGCTCCGTGTCCGCGCAGCTGTGGCAACAAATCCGCACGACGCGGTGGCGTCATGGGCGAAGCGTTGCTAGGCGACGCATGGTGGCGTCATCGACAGGCGGAGGTTTTGTGGCGTACACTCGACGGACCATCCTCGAGCTTAAACAGCTTCGCTAGTTCACAGAGGCATGTGCCATTGCGCTTGGATCTTTTCTGCACTACCTCCAGGATCGGCCCACAGTTTTTGTTCGCACTACGCGGCCTAACCAAGCGTTTAAACCGCTCCGCTGTTAAAATGTCATTGATGACAAGTAATTAGTTACATGCAATTCGTTACGTACAAGCCTTTTGATGCTATTTATTCTGCTCCTGTAAAGCGTGCATCACGTATGTCATCGGTGCATAAGGCAGAGCAGACACTATTGCAGATTTCTCATAACCATCAATGATCATGAGCGGATGACACTAAATTTTCACGAAAAGGTTGGATGTTATTGAAAAGAACGGGGAACGTAACGCATATACGTAGGGTTGAGTGTTTTCGGTTTAAACAAGCAAACAAAAAGAAAGAAAGAAAGAAAGAGACAGAGAGAGAAAACAATAAAATAGAACACTAAAACAAGAAAGAACACCGAATTTGTTACACGAATTCAATTTTAACCGAAAAGATTAAGTCAAGGCACATTTACCAGTGAGCTAAACTGCGTGCCTACATGCGTTGTGACAGAACAAACCTGGGGAGGTGAAGGCCATGCCCTAGACTGCCACCCAAGTAAATGTTACATTATTTTTTCACCCGTCTTACCTGTCGCTGTGATGAATACGAGAAGCAGGGAGGGGGAGGAGCATGCGCAGAGAGGTCTCGGGAAGCCCAAGCCCCTGTTTTTGCAGTCTTTGCTTGGTGGCTGCTGTGGCGGATGAAGTGGACGTGTTCTGTGCTGCAGCAGGATGGAAAAACTGGCTAGTTAGTTCAAGTACATCTCAACTTTTTAAAGCGAAAAAAAAAAAATACTAGATACAAGAAAGACAGGACAAGGCGCTTACTGACAACTGCAAAATTATGACTACAGAAACTTGAGCTAGTTGGTAGGGATTCATCGGGAAAGAAGGCAAGGCGTGCAGACACGGAAACAAGAGAAGAAAACCAGCATTTGTGTTGTCTGGTTCTCTTGTGACCGTGTGTGCAAGCCTTACCTTATTTCACGATGAAAAAAATATATTGTACCGGCGTCACACGTATGCACAAAAAAGGTGATCGCGCATGCGGAGTTATACAGGGGTAACAATAAGTGACAACCGCATGTTAATCTTAAAAAAAAAACACTAAGTAAACTCACCATGCATGCGTGTTATTAATCAAGAAAATCAAACTCCTTACTGTGTGACAAGACAGAAGGGTGGCTGACGCAAGCATTTATCTTTCTTTTTTAAACGTGATAGGCGTCTGGTAATTCTCGTGCAAGATGATTATTGCTTTTGAAAACAACCTATGTTTGATTAAACACAAGATATCACGCGCACTTTCTACAAAGGGCCGCCAGATACGACACCCCAGATAATTTTATCATATATTTTTTTTATTTCCGAATAAGCGCCTTGTCCTGTCGTTTCTTGTGTTTCGTCTTCTCGTTGTGCTTTAAAAAGTCCTTTAAAGTGAAGTTCTGCGATGGCAGCGCGGTATCGTGCCTGTATTTTCTCTCTGTGTGTCTCTGTTTTATGTTCTATGCATTGAAATTCTGAACCTGCATAATGCTACAAATAAAAACTGATTCTATTTGTTCTCGAATATGAAATTCACTGCGATAATTTTTGCATAGTCACATCGCCGTATAACATTGCGCCCACCCTTTCGATTTTGTTTCGAAAACTTTGTTATTTTGTGTACTGCATGCAAGTAGAGAATTGAGGAGTAGTATATGCGGTCATGCGACACGTCTGAGCGCCAACGGAAGAACTGGATACTTAGCAAAAAAGTCGATGAAACGTTCTGTAGAAAAGTATATTCACCGAAATGAAAAACTGAATTTTCAGTAAAATGACAGGAATAAAGAAAAAAATCACGCGCCTATTCCACTGCTGTGAAGGTGGATTACCAGCGAAGCAGTTTAGAACACGACATAGAGGTGACACAGTATGTAGATAAAAGGTATGAGCAAATATTATTTCTCTTAACTGGTGAAGGTGGTCATCCCGAAGACACACGCACACACACTTTTATTTTGATCGGCGGCATACATTCGCGCGGAAGACTACCTGCCACCTCGGGGAGCCGGAGGAAACTAGACACGCAGCGACGGGACCACCACGCCGGGAGAGCGGAAGGAAACTAGGCGAAACTAGGCACAACGACGACAAAGAGAGGGTGGTGCGAACGTGCACAAGGCCGACGCGTGTCGCACAGCGGAAAATCTTTGATAAATCCTTATTATCTACCTGAGAGTCTACTGATTTTGAAAATGGTGCCTATTGATAACTAATCTACTGAAAATGAATATCCAAGTGGTGAGACGTATAAGCTTTTGCACAGAATGAAGCGATCTTGCATTGCATTCGGGAGGTGAGTTCTTGCACACGCAGATCTGTTGACGGACACGAAAAATGCGCAGAACCCTAGCCATAGACCTCTTCGCTGTAAAAACGAAAAAGCGGGCAGTCTCACTTCCAGGTTACATTTACGTAAAGCGAAGCATTCTTGGTGTGATTGGCTCATGAACCATCTGTGTGTGCATATGAAATGTGATTTTCGAAGTATAAATATTAGTATGAAAGAGCAGCGAAGAAATTATTTTATTTGCTGTAAATAAATCATTCATATTTTTATTTGGTAAAATTGTCAGTGGTGATCACTAGTGTCGTTCTGCACTCGGGGTGTTTCTGGTGCGTCAGTCTCTTCTGGTGCAACTGTGGATCGAAACGCGCCAAGTGTCTCAACACGCTGGCTTGCCGCGAATCGAAACATGCGGCCGTGGCGGTCGGCGTTAGAGGCCAGATACGTACGAAAAAGGGCCCGGAACTCAGCAAGAAAGCTTTGCTTTAAAAAGTACAGTGAACTTGGGGAAAATGAACGCCGAAAATAATGAGCCCTACAAAAACGTTCTTTCTCTTGAGCGTGCACCATCTGTGTCATTGCTGCATAAGGCAAAGCATACTGCCTTCCCAACCTCTCTCCTCTTTTAAAAATAAATAAATAAATAAATAAATAAATAAATAAATAAATAAATAAATAAATAAATAAATAAATAAATAAATAAATAAATAAATAAATAAATAAATAAATAAATAAATAAATAAATAAATAAATAAATAAACGTAATAGAAACGAAAGATATAAATATATGATTTGACAGTTCTGGAAGCTATTGCTAAAATTCTTAGATGAGGACTGCCCGCACCCTTTCACTTAATTTCACTCATGTGCCACCGGGTAACCAGTTTGTATTAAAAAAAAGAACAAGAAAGGAAAGCACGTGTCGACTACTGTCATCACGTGAAGTCACATGGCGTCACGTCATGTGTATTAAGAAAAAGAACAAGTAGGGAAAGCACGTGTCAAATAATGTGAAGTGCTAAAACAGATCAATCTGAATAGGAGAGATGAATTTTTCTCGTCGTCAAACCACATGGCTTCACTAAGTTGTTGTCGCAGTGTAGACAAAAAAGAACAAAAGCTTGGCGTTGGATATAATTTGATAAAGACATCATATTCTTATGATGCTAAAGAAAAAGATGTTCAGTTTATACGCATGTAATACAATTGAAACTTCCTGTTTTCGTCATATAATACCAAAAGAAGCTTGAACCAGTTGAAACTTTCGAACCCAAATCTAATACGAAAAACACATTTAATGCGTCAAAGCCCGAGAAATACCCTGTGACATATGATTAGTCTTAGCTGCATACAGAAAATGGACACAGCGGAAAACCAATCCCGAGATCTCCATCCGATACTTCGAGCAAAACTAAGACATTTAAGCGCAAGAGCAGGAATATCTATGCGGGCAAACAAACTACCAGATCAAGCCAACCGTGGTGCCACATAATGTCCAATGATTCGGGCCGACGCGATACAGAAGCAGGAAATCACCGCTCAGCACGTACACAAACTACGTAGCCTCGCCCACCACGTAAAAGGTTAGCGACCATGGGAGAGGAATCGTAAATTGGCATTAGCCTTGCGGGGATCTCAACTATCTTGCCCTGAACGCGATGGAAGCTTTGCTGTGCGCCTCCGTACTGAGGGGCAGGGCCACAAGTGTCCCGGAACATTCAAGGGCGTTGCCCCATCATCACAAACACAGAAAGAACACACTCAGGCGGGGTTCCGAGCTTTACGGACATCTCAGAGAAAATAAACGACCTTGTATTCGAGAAGCGTTTGATTCGAGAAGCGTTTGTATTAGCTGTTAAAAGAGCTCGAAATAAAGGAGAGGGGAAAGAAGAGACCGAGATTTACGAAGTCGTGGCATTGGCCTTATCGGTTACGCGCACTCGGTCACGTCAAGCTTGGTGTGTACCGGTGCGATTGGAGGGGGTCGGAACGTCGAAGCAGTGGAGAAGGTTAAGCACAGAGCGCGGTGTGCTTCAAGCTTTTCACCTTCGTTCTCGCCACAGTTGATGTGGGGTAGTCTCATCGAACGATTCCTGGTATAGCAGAGTTGACTAGCTCAACTTCCACGTGATCGTGAGGTTACACGTGCGCAGACAAAGAAAAATTTACAAAGTAAACTGGCTGCTGTAAGTACCCAGACTATATTACAAGTTTCACTCGTCACCTCTGATAAAAAAATTCTAGTTGGGAGGGTAAGGGGGTAACCTGCCGAAGCTGCAGTGTGTATTTTATGAAGCACAGCGCAATCGAGGGCTCCAGAGTTATTTTGAATAACATTCTTTAACCTGCACCCAAAGCACGGTACACAGGCAGTTTTTCATTCCGCCGCCATCATAATGCGGCGTTGCGGCCGGGATTGAACCCACGACCTTCTGTTCAACAGCGCAACGGTACAGCCACTGCTACACCACCGCTGGCACAACGGACTCCTTTGTCTGACTGAAGGGAAGGCATTCTTCAAAGCCACATACTTTATTTTCACCACTACAAAATCGGGGTTTAACTCGCGGGACGAGCAAATAGAGAGGTGAAAATAAAAAGCTACAGCAGGAGCAGAGAATGTTCGCCAAGATTGTCTTGAAGACAAATACAGCGGAAGAATAGGGTCGACTACTGGAATCACGATGCTGGCAGGGCAGCAGGGCACACGAGTTGTGAACGTGGCGACATCGGCGTTTACAGGAGAGCCCTTGTCTCTATTTGCCGAGGACGCTAGGCCCGCCATGCGAGCGAACTCCTGTCATTAGCGAACCTTGGATCACGCGAGCCGCTCAGTTATCTGTGACTGCGCGTCATCCCAAACTCTGGTCAGGGCGCAGTATTGGAGCAGAGAGGCGTGAGAGTTGCGAAAACATCCCACTGCCAGCGCTTTCGTGCGTCCGTCACGCTGTCCACGACGCCCTTAACCCACCCGGTGTAAAGTCTTTCGCAGGTCGAGCACACTTTGCAGATTAATGTGCGCGATGACCGGATTAAATAGACTGCAGTGACGAACGATGTCGCGTGTTTTTTGAAACCTCTGCGACTGTGCATAACCCACTCGGTCGACCGAGGTCCATCCATCACTTTCAGATGCCGGCGCGCACGCTTTATCGTCTTCGAGCGGGGCCTACGAGACAACCAGAGCGCGGTGATAGCCTTAGAACTTTTAAACCGCAACCTAAAGTGTACGCTTTCGAGGTCTGCAAACTCTGAGCAACGCGAATCGCGCTTAGCTTGCGACCACCAGTGATGACGCGGCTGTTCGCTTACAGTCGGTATGAAGCGTCCCCAGATAAAGCTCCGTTCTCACCCGGCAACTGACTGAGTGCTAAGTGTCACAGTTGACGGCCAAATTGTGAAAAATGATCGCGGAACTTAAGTGTGAACTGTGTGCTCGAGATCACTTAGGGATATAGGCCGACCATTTTGTAAACCCCAGAGAGAATAATAAATGTCTAGGCGTGGTCGCCTTGATACGTTGTTGCGGGTTCCCGATCTCGGCAATTGCTCGCTGGGGGCATTACTCTGAAACGCCACACATGCAGGTGCTTGCGAGGCTAAGGAATATTTATTGTTTTAGATGTAGAAGTATGGGACGATAGGCTACGTCAGAGCCGGCTATGCCGAAATTTTAAATTCATTACTAATGGAAAAATAAAAAAGGAAAAGAAAGAAGAAAATATCAAGAAGCAGGATACACACACGAAAACAACTGCACAAACATTTACTAACATTGACCAAATGACACTATTAGGGAAAATTGCTTTCGCCATGAAGAAATAAACCTGTCAGAAAACTACGTATACTGTAACACGAGATTCGCGCCGCAGCTAACAAGTTTACTCTCTCTCATTTTCGAGATAACCTTTAAACAACAATGTTAACAAAATGACCAATTTTTCTTATCTGAGATGTGTTTGGGGGATCTCGGGATAGCCGGCCCTAAGAGGCCTACCTTCTTCAACTCTTTGTGTGTTTGCCTCTTCCTTCTGACTTCATCGTCACCCAACTTGTTCCTCCTTCCTCCTCTTCACCCAGCGCAGAATAGTTGGCTAGAAGAATGTGCTTTAGGCTGACCTCTGCGACTTTCATATCACAAAACTTATCTATTTCTCTCACTTATTTCTTGACAGCTCACTGCTTTGAAGAATAATTTTCGTAAAATAAAACAACGTTGGAGCACTTTACATCCGTGTTAATCTTCCGGAAAAAATTCATGGCAATCGAGACTGTAGTTTCTTTTTAGCCTGCATACAATGTAATGGCAGCGACGCCACATATTCGTGGCTTCTCACTTGTTATAATAGAAAGGCGACGCAGCTGACTCGTCAAAAGCCGTGCCGAACCGTCTTGTGGCGCTTTCGTGAAATCTTTATTGTCGCTGTGTAACACATAATTGCTCTGTGATTGGCGGGAACGCAGACACTGGTAACTGTGTCCATTGCTGCAGTGAACATGGCCTACGAAGGCCTACACATTAGTACGTCCAAAAAGCAGGCGTGCCTCTTTCGTGAGCCTATAAACTAGCACTTCTGTGATTGCGATACTTTCTGTGCGCCGAATTGCGGTAGTTCTGGAAGTTAATGCACGGAAAACGAATCAGTCAATTCACAGCAGTTGGTGTAGCCTTGCTTATGTTAAGACCACATCTACTCTGTGTCACTCAGTGCTTGCAGTATTGGTGAATCTTGAAGTTGGCGGCAGCTAGTTAGGCGATAGGAGAGCAGAGGGGGATGCCGAGTGATTTTACGATATTGCTACGCGCGCATAGAAGATATTCCCGTTTGATCACTGCCGATGCGTTGACGAGAATCGAGAAGACCGAGGTGCCGGCAATCCGCGCATTTGTCGTTTCTGCAAACAGCTTGACGAATATGCTGCTGCAGTCTAGATGTCGCCATCCGTACTTTCGACAGTACTGCAGTGTATTAGTCGAACATATATAATATAATGATATTGCCAGCGACAAGCCCTACACCGCACCATCCCAGAATATCGCTCCCGTCATTGCTGATTCCTACAGAGAATACATTTCGCGATGGTCTTATCTTCTTTACTTACACACAGGAACCTCATAACCCACATTGAGTTCCTCTTGGTGGAGGCTCCGTATTATTATAGGCTTCTGTGGTTCACATACTCGAGGCTCTTATTTCTGATTTTCTTCCCTAGCCTTGGCTGCTCAATGACTAGCGCTTACGACATCTCATATTACAAAACGCGCCATCATTTGTATAACAAGAAGGTGAAACCTTGATCTGCTGCATTTTAGATCCCGCGGAGCAATCAGTCTAATGCACAAAGTTAAGAATTGCTGTTATCCTAGATGTTAAGCTGAGCAACCTCATGTCTCCTCTTTCTATTTAAAAAGCACATTGTTAGTGAAATTGTGGTCTCCGATGACAAAATATCCGGAAAGTAATCTAACGTATGGCTGTCTTTAATGGTACGGAAATTCAATGTTCCTGTGAGGCGATAGTTGTGAAGGGGTCTTAAACTGTATTGCATACACCAGCTTTCCTAATTGTGGTCATTGTTCTCTTTATTAAGACGTAGAATTGTGAGAAGGTAGGTTGCTCTAACTCATGCAGTTTACAGGATGGCGGTATCTGCTTTTGCTGCAGAGTTACGAAAACGTAAACTTCGTGCTTATCGTGTTTCACTGTTTTACAGCGAAGCCTGTTAGCCTCTAGTTAGTCGGGGTTTTTTCGTGTCCGCGTGCTCGATGCTAACACAAAAATGTGGGCCGATCCCGGAGGCCATGCAAGGAAGCGGGAAGCGCACAGTGTGCTGCTTCTCCCAGAGGCATCACATGACGTCGTCAGGTGACATCATCACTTGACGAAGACGTCATCGTGTAACGTTTGACGTGGCGGCGTAAACACATTACGTCATAATGGACCGATCCTGGAGACAGTACAAAGCGGGAAGCGCACAGTCTGCTGCTTCTCCAAGAGGAATCATATGACGTCATTGCGTGGCGTCATTGCGTGATGTCACGTTTGGCGTGATGACATCATCACATGTCGGGGTCAGGCGATATCGCGACATGACCATGCCGTTATCACGTAACGTAACGTTTGACGTGATGATGTCATCACGCGACCTCGACATTCACTTACTCGCAGGGCCGGGATGGCGAGTAACTTTTTTTTCAGCTTGACAATTTTTGTCACTTTGTATGTGCAATTTGAGCTACCAATCAAAATTTCAGTTCCTCGAGTTTCTACAATTTAACACAATTTCTTAAGTGCAGCAAATTTCATTCAAATAGGTCCAGCGGTTGCTTCACAGAAGAACCTGTGCCTTTTATTATGTATTTGAATGGAGAAATCGTAGTTGGCCGCGAAGCTAATGCTTTCTATTAGGTTTCCTCTGCTTACCGTTAACATTATCAGGAATCAAACTCAGAGTATGAAAAACGGTACGTTGGGTTTTGTGGGTATAAAATAAAATGGCAGCAGTTTATCAAAACAATCGCGCTACTAGACACAGAGGCTACGGCCGGTTTACATATTTGTTATTGACTGATTACCACTGTTGACAAACCTTTACGTACGTTAAAAGTGCGCTCAACGTTCTATCAGTCCAGAACAGCTACAGTGTAACCTTCAGGGCTGAATGTTACGTGTACCCTGTAGTCAATGCACGTATGAACACCCTCTAAGCGTCTATTAATGTTAGAGGCTCACGCACCTGAAAAATTATGTCATACCGCAGACACGAAGAAAAATGGCGCGGTTTGGGCTATTCCACAAAATATACTATACCAATCATCACCTCAAGAATGCACTACTCGCTGCTCCTCATTATATTTCAGCACGCCCACCGATCACAACTTCGAGGTTCACGTTCCAAGTTCACGTACAAACCTACACGCTTATTCCTTCATTCCAAGGACATCGACCAGCTGGAACCGCCTCCCCACCTCCATTGTCAGCATCCCTGTTCCACGATCTTTCAAAACCGCGATTTCCAATTATTGTATTGAGACCCACTCTTCTCTGTAACGCACCACGTGGCATTGAGAGTATTCAAATAAATAAATAAATAAATAAATAAATAAATAAATAAATAAATAAATAAATAAATAAATAAATAAATAAATAAATAAATAAATAAATAAATAAATAAATAAATAAATAAATAAATAAATAAATAAATTTTTTTGCACAGGACAAAGGAAAGATCCACAGGACAGAGCTCAGGGCAGAGCGCTGTATTCTGTGTCTTTTCCCTTCATTCTGTGTCGTACTGCTAAAAAGATCTGCTGTGTGACAAGATGTCATAACCAGGCCAAATAATCACGGTGCTAGTGAAATATCACTTTCCACTACACAACACGTTCATTATGCGTGCGCCCAAAAGGACACCTTGTTTTGCAGAACTCTGTTGCGAGTGTCCTGGAGGGCGCTCGACGTCAACGGACAAGGGGCCCCACGCAATCACTGTCCTTTTTGTGTGATATACACTCAGGACTGTTCTCGTAGTTGTTGTTAATGTTGTTGCTGTTTGTTTGTTTCTTTGTTTCCGACCGCCAAAAGTCTGCCCCCGTTTTTATCGGATGTGGTAAAAATTGGGCTGAGCCTATCAAGGAAGGGAAATAAAGGCTATAGTGAAGAAGCGCAGAGCAAGGGACAGATAACGTGCCACCACTGGAAAGAACCACGCCAGAAGAGTATGTAAATATGATTCTGTCCGCATTGGTATCTTCTTTATTTTCCTCTGAATAAGTAAGAAATAAATTATGAAAAGTGATACATGCTGGCAGGAAGAAATTGGGTGTCTGAAGGATACTTATTTTTCCTGGGCATGACTCGCTTACCGCTGAGGCTGCTAGTAGACTGAATTGGAAATATCTTGAATTATGCGTGCTTTGTTTGGCCTGCTTTGCGACATGCGGCGCTGTCGTTCGTAACAAGAAAAGCAACGACGAATTTCCCACCAAGCAGCACGATCGTCGGAGATGGAGGAAATACATCGCGGAAGAGAGCAACAAGAGTGCGATAACCGCACGTTGCAAGGTCGCTCATAAATCAAAGTCAGCCTCGTTTGGCGTCTGCAGTTTCCTCAAGACACCCCCCCCCCCCCCTCCCCGCCCTTTTTGTTCATATTTTCCGTTTATAGACGGCCATTATTCTTTGTTGAGTTTCCAGACTTTTTCCCCTTTTCTTTGATACGTAATAATTCATTCTTACGCATCTGTGTTTCTACCAAGCAGCATATAAGGCTTCCAGGATCGTGCAAGGAAGTCGGGGGTGATGAGGAAGAACCAAATAAAAGCTCTAAATAAATAATGGAACAGAAAAAGTCATACGGTAGTTACGAGTGTATAACGCGAATGTTTAAGCGTTGGCTGTGGTGTGTGCTAGTAGTTTTCGCGCCCGATCTCGTGCTCACTGAATCGCTTGGTCCTGCTCAAGGTCCTGCTCCTTCCATGACAATTCGGAGTTAATGACGTTTTATAGCGTTCTGCTTAACTGCTGTGTATAACTGCTGTGCTCATTTCTAATGCTCAAGTGCTCGCCAGTTTTCTAAACAAAGAGTGGAGCAGCCGGTCGCGCAGCCACGTGCCAAGCGAGCCACCACCACCGGCGCTTTCGTAAATACCACCTGGTTAACGCAACGCGGCGGCGACCGGCTGCGCCACCACCGACTCACAAAGAGAAAGGGAAGGCATTAGCACGCCGCGGCAAAATTTCTACGATACTGCAGGGGCAATCAAGGGTTCCACCACGCGTGGTGATGATGATAATTTAATGGCATCCCCTTTTAAACGGGGCGGTGACAAAAAGTCACCTAGCCTCCTTGATTTAATCAGGTATGTTATAAATGTTTTTATCTAGCGATATTGAATCATCATCATCGTCGTCATCATCATCATCACCAGCCTGTATTAATGTCCACTGCAGGACGAAGGCCTCTCCCTGTGATCTCCAATTACCCCTGTCTTGCGCTTGCTGATTCCAGCGTGCGCCTGAAAATGTCCTAACTTCATCGCCCCACCTAGTTTTCTGCCGTCCTCGACTGCGCTTCCCTTCTCTTGGGTATCCATTCTGTAACTCTAATGGCCCACCGGTTATCCATCCTACGCACAACATGGCCTGCCCAGCTCCATTTCTTCCATTTAATGTCAACTAGAATATCTGTTATCCGCGTTTGTTCTCTGATCCATACCGTTCTCTTCCTGTCTCTTAATGTTAGCCCTAACATTTTAGGGGCGAAGCTCCTTACGCCGTGGGTCAGTCTCTCCTCCGTCGTAGCCACCTCGTCTAGTTCGTGAAGTGATCACTAGATGGCGTTGGTGGCGCTCGTTGCATGCGTAATGGACAAATGCGTAATGGACAAATGCGTAATGCGTACATGCGTAATGGACAAATGGTGCAACAGAAGATCCCTGGACTGATGTACGCAGACGACATTGTGCTACTAGCGGACAATAAAAAAGATTTACAGATACTTGCGAATATCTGTGGGAACGCAGCGACAAATCTAGGCCTTAAGTTTAGCACAGAGAAATCAGGGATTATGATCTTTAATGAGCACACGAGTAACTTCGTGGTGTCAATTCAACAGCAAGTAATACCCATAGTGAAGCAATATAAGTACCTCGGCGTACACATAAACGAAGGAAAGAATTACTCAATCAACCACCAAGATAATCTGAAAATAAAGGGGAAGCGGAATGCAGCATTAATGAAACACAGAGCACTGTGGGGCCACAATAAGTATGAGGTGGTGCGTGGAATCTGGAAAGGAGTTATGGTGCCAGCGCTAACATTCGCAAATGCCATTATATGCTTAAAATCGGATATATTGGCGGGTTTGGAAGTTAACCAAAGATCAGTAGGCCGGTTGGCTTTGGGAGCACACGGTAATACGACAAATGAGGCAGTGCATGGAGACATGGGTTGGGCCTCTTTTGAAGTCAGAGAAGCACAAAGCAAAATTAGTTTTGAAGAAAGGCTCAGGAACATGGATGAAAATAAATGGGCAGCTAAAGTGCACAAGTATCTCTACATGAAAAGCGTGGACACAGAATGGAGGAAGAGGTCAAGGAAGTTGGCAACCAAGTACAGGATAATCGAAACTGTAAATAGACAACCAGGGGTCATCAGAAAGAAAGTGAGAGAAATAGAGACCGTGAATTGGATGCAAAGAATGGAAACGAAAAGGACAATGGAGATTTACAAGAATGAGAAGAAAGAAATTAGAAGGGAAAATCTGTACGATAACACAAAGGGCAGTGCCTTGCTATTTGAGGCTCGAGCCGGTTGCCTAAGGACGAAAACATATCGGAACAAATATTCGGAATTAGATGAGACATGTGTATGCTGCAGAATTGATCCAGAGACCACTCAGCACATCCTAATGGAATGCGACGGGATCCACCCAGCGAGAACCGTAGGTAACGTGCAACTCCCAGAAGCGCTTGGGTTTAAAGTGGAAGGAAACATAAACAGATCAGCCGTAGAGATCAGCAAGAGACGATTAGAGTACTGGTGGAAAAAAAGTAGGGAAAAGATGGATGCGACCTGATCTCTTAAAATCATAGGCAGCGGTACAAGGTAAATTTTTGAAAAAGAAAAATAATGATAGGTATACAAAAATGCAAGATAAAGAACATGTATAGTATACCTGATTAAATCAAGCAGGCTAGGTGACTATTTGTCGCCGCCCCGTTTCAAAGGGGATGCCAATAAATCATCATCATCATCATCATCATCATCAAGCATGAGATACATGGTAAAGGCTAGTGTGACGGGATATCACTAGATGGCGCTAGCGCAGCATAGTTGACGCCACGGTGCCAGAGGTTGAAAGGCAGGGTTATAAAATTGAAAGGGCAGTTCTTGCAGTAAACAGGGAAATTTGGACTCTAGCTAAAGCAATGAATTTTACGGTCATTGACATCAACCGTGAAGTGCACCGAGCAGGCCGCGAAGGCGCTTTTGTGCGTGACGGGATACATTTTAGTGAAAGTGTAGCAACACCGGTCGGAAATTGATTCGCGGCACGAGCTGTAGCTTTTTTAGGTGGGCCCCAGGCAATCAGGAAGCAGGATTAAGTATTGAACATAGCGAAACACCAGTAAAGGGCAGAATTAGGCGACCAGGAGTCAGGAAAAGACGCAGAAAGGATAAGAATAGGGAAGGTAAAATTTGCTACATTAACATGCAGGGTGGTCGTAAGCAGGAAAAATGGCTGGAAATTCAAACGCAACTGAATGATGAAGCGATTAGTGTGTACGCCTTGACCGAAACGCATCTACGAGATTTGGAGCAGCCGCCTGTTATTGACAACTTTGTATGGGAAGGGTGCAACAGAATGACCGGGTCAAGGAAAGGCGGAGGCGTAGGCGTACTAATTAGGCGAGGTCTGAAGTGGCGAAGGGTAAACGAGACATGTAAAGAGCATTTATGGATTAGTGGTATATGGCAAGGTAAAAAGACGTGGCTGGGAGTAGCTTACCTGTGGACAGGTAGTGATAGCAGGGAAAAAAATAAGGAATTGGTCGATTGCATTAGAAGCGATATTAATGAGTTCAGTAACTCGGGCCAGGTGATATTAGTGGGAGATATGAACGCGCAAATGGACGATTTAGACGGATATACTGATTACAACGGCTCTCTAGTGCTGGATTTGTGTGATGAACAGAACCTTATAGTAGTTAACAGGGAGAATAAGTGTCATGGACAGGTAACGTGGCAATGCGGAAACAGGCAGTCATGTATCGACTACGCCTTAGTCTCAGAAATGGTCTACGAACAACTGGACCAAATGATAATAGGCGAAAATGGAAAAAATAGCCTGGGAAGCGATCATAGACGTTTAGCATTAAAGTTTGGGAGAGATACCAGCGCAGAACATGAACCAATAGCCTCAGAGTTTTTAAAAATGAATGACGAGCAAATAACAGAGATCGCAAACAACATAGAGAAGAAAATTGAGGCTTTTCCTACAGCAGTCTGGGAATATAAGGAACTGGTGGAGGTTATGCAGCATGAAATAAGGCGGACACGGCAATAGAATTGTTGGATTGGAAAGAGGAAACCACGTAAGTGGTGGAACAAGGAAATTAAACAAGCTATAGAAGAGCGTAAAGAGGCATCTAGGGTTCATCGAGAAGCCAAAAAGTTGGGATTACAAGAAGAAGAGGTGCTCCTTAGATGGAATACATACCGAGAAAAGAAAAGGGTTGCGAGTGAGCTCGTGCAAGAGAAAATTAAATGCGCAAGTGAACGTTGGGTGCATAACATTCACAAAAGAGACAAAGGCGCCCCAAAAAGATTCTGGAACCATATAAAAGCACTCGGAGCTCCAACTAGAAACTCGCAAACGGCTATAAGGGATGAAGACGGTAACATCTATGAAGGCGATGATGCGCTGCGGTACATCACAGACGTTATCAGGCATAACTTCGGTACGAGAAAAAGCGTAGTTCAGACAACAGATCCAGCAGCAACAGAGAGGCCTGAGAGATCAAAATTCAGCATAGAAAGCTTTTATTGGAAAAAGGCAGCAGAAAATGTCCCTAACAACACGGCAGCAGGACCCGATGAAATCCCAATACAGCTAATCAAAAACCTCGGTCCAAAAAGCAAGGCACTGCTGACTAATGCCATAGAGCAAGTGATTAGAACAAAGAATATTCCCGTTGGATGGCGTGAAAGCAAGATGAATCTTATCTACAAAGGCAAAGGAGATAAGGATAAGACGAGCTCGTACAGGCCAGTTACAGTAACGTCGGTGATATATAGAATGGCAATGCAAGCCATAAAATTAGAACTGTCGAAGTGGGTGGAGGAAAACGGTGTATTGGGGGAACTACAGAATGGGTTCAGGCCAGGCAGACGCTTAGAAGACAATATGTTTGTACTAACTCAGTGCATACAGATTTCAGTAGCTCAGAAAAGACCTTTATGGATAGCATTTCTAGATATTAAAGGAGCTTATGACAACCTAGACAGGGAATTGTTGTGGGATATTCTTCAATACGAAGGCATAGATGACGATTTCGTGGAGCTGCTGAGGGAGATATATCGAGACAACCAAGTACAAGTGGCATGGGAAGGCCGAAAAGGAAATGAAATGGTGGGAATTCACCAAGGATTGAAGCAAGGATGCCCTCTGTCACCATTGTTGTTCACGCTTTACGTCAAGGGCATAGAAAGACGACTGGAAAACAGCGAATTAGGTTTTGATTTATCCTACATGCGTAATGGACAAATGGTGCAACAGAAGATCCCTGGATTGATGTACGCAGACGACATTGTGCTACTAGCGGACAATAAAAAAGATTTACAGATACTTGCGAATATCTGTGGGAACGCAGCGACAAATCTAGGCCTTAAGTTTAGCACAGAGAAATCAGGGATTATGATCTTTAATGAGCACACGAGTAACTTCGTGGTGTCAATTCAACAGCAAGTAATACCCATAGTGAAGCAATATAAGTACCTCGGCGTACACATAAACGAAGGAAAGAATTACTCAAGCAACCACCAAGATAATCTGAAAAAAAAATGTGGTTGATCCCTCTTATATAGGAATCGGTATAGAACACGAAAGTGAAACGTGTCTTCACAGAAGTAGTGTAATGTTTATTGCACATTGATATATAATGTCTATTGGTGTTTTGTGGCTAAAGCGCCCTTAGGCGTTGATGCACCCACGCTGACGCCTGGTGGCACGTCTCCTCCATCACGACTACCAACGTCGATGACCATGAGCAACCGTCGTGCATATGGAAGCTGCACTACGCTGCACACGCTAGCACAACGCGAAAGACGAAGCACGTAACTGACACACTAATACAACGCGCAAGACAAAGCACATAACTGAATTGTCACCGAGTCAAATCAGCGCGTACAGCGCGTCGTAATTGCAGCCTCTGCGATCAACTTCAGAAACATTTTCAGAGCTAATTGCGGAGGCCACGCTCCGCTGTGCCGAGTACGGTGAACGCCACCTAGTAGTTGGTAGTGCTTCTTGATGCCAGCGTCCCTTCGAATGCTGGCATCGAGGCGTCGTAGTGCTGAGATCACCGAAGCGTTCACTGTCGGTGCGCGTTAGTGTCATAATGCAGTACTTCTCTTTTCTGCTCGTAGGCGGCGGCACCGCCCCGAGCAAGAGCGCGGGTACACGGAGGAGTGTTAGATATATAAGGCGCGTCTTTGTAGCTCTCTGCAAATGCGTTTGTGGCGCAATGGGTTAAACGCTCGGCGATCTGTCGTCGCGGACCGAGAGGTCGTGGGTTCGATTTCCAAATTTTGCATGTTTGTGGAACTTTTTCTTCTGGTTTCTTTCTTTGTATTATGTTCGTGTATGTTCGTGTGACGTATTTCCGTGACGGAAATACGTCAGTGAAGTCTTGGTGGACCCCGGCATAAAACACTTTCGTGTTAATAAAGGGGAAGCGGAATGCAGCATTAATGAAACACAGAGCACGGTGGGGCCACAATAAGTATGAGGTGGTGCGTGGAATCTGGAAAGGAGTAATGGTGCCAGCGCTAACATTCGCAAATGCCATTATATGCTTAAAATCGGATATATTGGCGGGTTTGGAAGTTAACCAAAGATCAGTAGGCCGGTTGGCTTTGGGAGCACACGGTAATACGACAAATGAGGCAGTGCATGGAGACATGGGTTGGGCCTCTTTTGAAGTCAGAGAAGCACAAAGCAAAATTAGTTTTGAAGAAAGGCTCAGGAACATGGATGAAAATAAATGGGCGGCTAAAGTGCACAAGTATCTCTACATGAAAAGCGTGGACACAGAATGGGGGAAGAGGTCAAGGAAGTTGGCAACCAAGTACAGGATAATCGAAACTGTAAATAGACAACCAGGGGTCATCAGAAAGAAGGTGAGAGAAATAGAGACCGTGAATTGGATGCAAAGAATGGAAACGAAAAGGACAATGGAGATTTACAAGAATGAGAAGAAAGAAATTAGAAGGGAAAATCTGTACGATAACACAAAGGGCAGTGCCTTGCTATTTGAGGCTCGAGCCGGTTGCCTAAGGACGAAAACATATCGGAACAAATATTCGGAATTAGATGAGACATGTGTATGCTGCAGTAAAGATCCAGAGACCACTCAGCACATCCTAATGGAATGCGACGGGATCCACCCAGCGAGAACCGTAGGTAACGTGCAACTCCCAGAAGCACTTGGGTTTAAAGTGGAAGGAAACATAAACAGATCAGCCGTAGAGATCAGCAAGAGACGATTAGAGTACTGGTGGAAAAAAAGTAGGGAAAAGATGGATGCGACCTGATCTCTTAAAATCATAGGCAGCGGTACAAGGTAAATTTTTGAAAAAGAAAAATAATGATAGGCATACAAAAATGCAAGATAAAGAACATGTATAGTATACCTGATTAAATCAAGCAGGCTAGGTGACTATTTGTCGCCGCCCCGTTTCAAAGGGGTTGCCAATAAATCATCATCATCATCATCATCATCATCATCATATGACGCCTTAAAATATGAGATGGCGCTGCGGCGCTCGCTCCATTCAGATGTATGGGAGCGCATAGTGTGATGAGCGATCACTAGATCATTGGATGGAGGCGATCGTTCGAGATGTTTCGATGCAGTGCGATGGGAGACCGCTAGGGGTGAGAGCTATAAAATGCGCTCGCTCTTGGCGCGCTTCCTCTTTCGCTCGGAGTCGCTGCGCCATATGGAAGACAAGGCGGCGGAGCGGAGGGCACGGAAAGCGGCTGCAGCGCGCGCTCGCAGACAGAACCCGGAGGTGAGAGCCCGCGAAGCCGACGCTGCACGGAGGCGCCGAGAAACGGATCCCGACGTACGAGCCCGCGAAGCAGAAGGTGCACAGCGACGCCGAAAAGCGGATCCAGAAACTGTGAGAGCCCGAGAAGCGGCGAGGAAACGCGCGTACAGGCGGGCGGATCCCGAGGCTGCGCGAGCGCGGGAAGCTGCTGCCAAGCGCCTCAAGCGAGCTCTGCCCGAAGGCGCAGACGCGCGTTTCAAGCGCGACTTTCTAGACAATGAAATGAATAAAAGAACCTCACACACTGGTTCTCACGTCTTTCATGAGGATGTAATGGGCGAATTTTCACGGAAGAGTCATGAACCTCCGGAGCTTCGCCCACTCATCATCATTCACCCCGTGGATATGCTGTGAAATTTTTATTGCGATAGCAATTATATGGACACTCCAAAGCAGATTTCTGCCGTCGGCGTCGCCGTTGCCGTCGCTGTCGCCGTGAGGTTCCGTATGACGTCAATGGAGATGAAATCGTCGCCGCGCACCGCCGAACGCTGTATGTGCGAGTGAAAGGGCGCGAGGGACGCGCGCTTTCACGGGGAGTGAACGCACGGCGGAGAACAAACGCGCGTTCTGTGCCGTGCTCCCTTAAGGGCTGCAGAAGTAGGCGTCTCTTTCCTCCTTTACAATCACCATATATGTAGAGCAAACGCGCCTTCTTCTGACGCACGAAAGGCCGTCGGGAGGGGGGGGGGGGGAACCAGGGAAGGGAGGCGACATTTAGCTGCGGCACCAAGTGCCTATTTATATCAGAGGCTCCGGCAACAGTCACCAACGCCGCACGCATTTTGTGCGAACGCGGGCAAAACGCCGACGGCGTCGACAACAGTGCTGTGTGTTGCCGGTGCTGCTGCATGTCCAAGTTTGTACAGCGGATAAAACTACTATCCTTACTCCGTATAGCTCTCTACTAAGTTGCTATCGCAATTGATGCTTCGCCTTTCGGGTGAAACTGCGACAATTTCATTCCATCGCTCTTTGTGCGGTCTTTAACTTGTTCTCGAGCTTCTTTGTTAACCTCCAAGTTTCTGCCCCATATGTTAGCACCGGTAGAATGCAATGATTGTACACTTTTCTTTTCAACGGCAGTGGTAAGCGCCCAGTCAGGATTTGGTAATGCCTGCCGTATGCACTCCAACCCAATTTTATTTTTCTGTATTGTTCCTTCTCATGATCAGAGTACCCTGTGAGTAATTGACCTAGATAAACATACTCTTTTACAGACTCTAGAGGCTGACTGACGATCCTGAATTCTTGTTCGCTTGCCAGGCTATTGAACATTATATGTGTCTTCTGCCCATTCACCTTCAACACCACTCTTACACTTTCTCGGTTAAGATCCTCAACCATTTGTTCTAATTCGTCCCCAGTGTTGCTGAATAGGACAATGTCATCTGCAAACCAAAGGTTGCTGAGATATTCGCCGTTGATCCTCACTCCTAAGCCTTCCCAGTCTAAGAGCTTGAATACTTCTTCTAAGCATGCAGTGAATAGCATTGAAGAGATTGTGTCTCCTTGCCTGACCCCTTCATTGATAGGTATCTTTCTACTTTTCTTGTGGTGAACCAAGGTTGCTGTGCAATTCTTGTAGATATTTGCCAAGATATTCACGTATGCCTCATGTACTCCTTGATTGCGCAATGCCTCTATGACTGCTGGTATCTCTACTGAATCAAATGCTTTTTCATAATCTATGAAAGCCATATAGAGAGGCTGATTGTTCTCTGGAGATTTCTCTATTACGATTGATGACATGGGTATGATCCATCGTAGAATATCCCTTCCTGAAGCCAGCCTGTTCTCTTTGTTGGCTGAATTCAAGTGTTGCCCTGATTCTATTCGAAATTATCTTGGCGAACATTTTATACATTACTGAAAGCAAGCTAATGGGTCTATAATTCTTCAATTCTTTAACGTCTCCATTCTTGTGGATGAGTATAATATTGACGTTCTTCCAGCTTTCTGGTACACTTGAAGTCGTGAGGCATTGCGTATAAAGGGCTGCAAGCTTTTCATGTATGATATCTCTTCAATCTTTGATTAAATCGACTGTTATTGCATCTTCTCCGGCAGCTTTTGCCGTTTCTTTATTAGGTCATTTGTTACTTGGGAGAGCTTACCTACTGGCAGCCTTGATGCCTTACCTCCCAGTTCAAGTGCTGCTTCTGAGATCAGCCTAGTTACGGTTTCATTCAATACATCCATGTAATTTCTCGATCCTAAAGCTGGATATTTGTTTGCGAGCACCAGCCTGAATTGGTCTGCTTTTACCCTTACTGCGTCTAGATTGGGCTAGGTTGAGACAATATCCGGGTGCTGAATTGCCTTGTTAAGATATTTCATTCCCACTTAAGTTTCGTCAGAGACCCCAATTATTTCAACAAGTGGTGACGTTTAACAGAGTTTGTTAGTCCTCACCAATCGCTTAAAGTGCGACTAGACTGTTAAGTTTGTAAGGGGAGGATCTTGGTGGAGTGGGGATCGTGCTTTTGTCAAGCCGCCTTGTTTACCTCTTCCGGCAGCGTTAGCGATACGGGAGATGCTGACAACACTTTTAACTATGTGGCGTGTTATTCCTCACACACACGTTAGAAAAAAAAAGAACATGGGTGAAGAAATTGCTGTTATGACTTCGTAACGTCCGTGTATCATGCTTCGGGGCCCGTTAAAGAACCTCAGCTAGTCAAAATTAATCTGGAGCCCTCTACTACAGCTGCCACATTACCAATTGAGCAGTTTCGGAATATTAGACCCCACAATTTGAAGTCCTCCTGCTGCAGCCGAGGAGCAAATTACTCTTCCTAGCTCATGAAATCGAACAGCAGAAATTGATTGAGCAGACTTGAAGACGAAGTTTCCTTTAGGGCTCTTGGAAAATCTTAGCCCACTACCGAAATTATGTGTACCGGATTTCCTCATGTCTCTTGAATCAAACAGACGCAGCATAAACACAGCATCTTGTCTTTCCTTAGAGCTGATGCCTGGCCGAGAGAAAGATAGAGTGAAAGGAGACAAGCAAGATAACGTTATTAGTGAATTTACAGCTATAAAGTGGATTAGAACAAGACAGATGGGAGGTGACTAGATATCCCTGCTGATGTCCTGAAAAAAGGTGTCTGCTGGCATTACATGATTGCTGCATGAAACTTTGCCACCAAACTTTGCCACTCCAACGCTCACGTTCGGGCGCGCGAAATTTCAAGACAACGGCTGAGCGCAATGCCCGCGTCAAAGGTTTAAAACATAAACCTTGTTTCCCTTCCACTCTGTGGCGCTGTGCTCGCAACGTGTTGCGGCGACGATCCCTTGATGGGCTTCAATGGTGTGTGCGCATCCCAGTAGGCCATACAACTTGGCTCTTCTGGGATTCAAGATGTCACTTCGCGCTGCTCCAGCATTTATCAAGCGGGTACTTGCCCTGAAGCGTTTACTGATTTGAAAGGAGAAGCTGCTGATGGGGGAAAGTTCCGGAGCGTAAAGACGGGGAACTTCGCTTCTTACAGCCAAGAAGTGTCGCAGCGAAGTGCTGCCTGGATGGCGGAGTGACGAAGCTCAGTTCCCTCCCTCTCGCATGCCGTCCCGAGCGAGGAGGAGCAGCCTAGAGTGGAGCTCCAGACCTCGCGCAAGATTGCCCCAACTTGCGTTTCTAGGGAGTGGCGCGCTCGTCACTTTGTGACACCGGCGATAGAGACGATGAAAAGATGGCAGAGCGCGGCGCTTTAAAGAGCAATCAATCTTCAGACTTCAAGGCGAGCGTTCACGTGCATGCGGAATATAAAACGCAAGCTGAAAGAAGAACAACAAGAAGAAAACGACCTCATAATAAAATTGTTTCCATCCATCCATTAAGATATCTATTCACATATTTTGTTTACATGATATTATAATTCTTTTTTTATTGTGATTGTTATATTTAACTACCCAGTTTTTGGCCAATCCTCTAGAGTGGGTATCTGCCACTAACATCTAGGCTTTACATCTACAACTTGTAGAGCGAGAAAACAGGAATAAAAGTTATGGTAAAAATCTTTTTGATTTTTAACACGAAAGTGTTTTATTCCGGGGTCCACCAAGACTTCACTGACGTATTTCCGTCACGGAAATACGTCATAGAACATAATACAAAGAAAGAAACCAGAAGAAAAAGTTCCATAAACATGCAAAATTTAGGAATCGAACCCACGACCTCTCGGTCCGCGACGATAGATCGCCGAGCGTTTAACCCATTGCGCCACAAACGCATTTGCAGAGAGCTACACAGACGCGCCTTATATATCTAACACTCCTCCGTGTACCCGCGCTCTTGCTCGGGGCGGTGCCGCCGCCTACGAGCAGAAAAGAGAAGTACTGCATTATGACACTAAAGCCCGGGATACATGGAGCGAACTTTCTCGACGAACTTCACGCGTCAAGTAACGACGCGGCGACACGACGCAGGATGTTTGCTGTGTTGCAATACATGCGGCGAACGCCGCCGCGCGTTGGCCGCCGTGTTGGCGGCGGTCCCGGCCGCCCGCTTCGAACTGAATTTGGCGTTGTCCTTGTAGAATTCACTTAGTTGGAAGCAAATGACTGCGTAAACGGCTTTCGCTTAGTCTCAGGCCGCTTCGACGACAGAGTATTATGGATAACCTTGAGTAGTTTTCGAGATCGCTTCTCGTTTCGAACGCGTCTAAGCCTAGCGAAAGAAATATCCGATGCCAGCGCCATCTATCGGGGAAGTCGGGAGATAGGCATGACGACAGCATGTGGCCTCTGAGATCAAAAGATTTCTGTTGAAGGTTGTTGTAGAGAGCTTGCACTGCTTGTCTGTTTCCTCGCAGATCAGCGGATATGGGATGTACAAATACAACGCGATTCCTGAGAGATCATACTAGGAACTACTCAATCGGTGCAGAGACATGCAGACACGGCAACACCAACGCGATTGCAGACGACGCGAAAAGGCGCGCGCGCGCGAAACACCAGCATGCATTGCGACCGGAACTAGTGCCTCCTGATTGGCTATCGTCCACCGCTGCGCGCTAGACGCTTCCGGCGGCGGCGTTCACCCGACGAAAATGTTTGGACAGGCAGATCGGCTGCGGACGGCAAATTTCTTGACGCCGGCCGTCGGACGTTCGCCGCCCGACGAAGTTCTTCGCTCGGACGCCGGTTATTCGCTTCATGTATTCCGGCCTTAACGCGCACCGACAGTGAACGCTTCGGTGGTCTCAGCACTACGACGCCTCGATGCCAGCATTCGAAGGGACGCTGGCATCAAGAAGCACTACCAACGCCACCTAGGTGGCGTTCACCGTACTCAGCACAGCGGAGCGTGGCCTCCGCAATTAGCTCTGAAAATGTTTCTGAAGTTGATCGCGGAGGCTGCAATTACGACGCGCTGTACGCGCTGATTTGACTCGGTGACGATTCAGTTACGTGCTTTGTCTTGCGCGTTGTATTAGTGTGTCAGTTACGTGCTTCGTCTTTCGCGTTGTGCTAGCGTGTGCAGCGTAGTGCAGCTTCCATATGCACGACGGTTGCTCATGGTCATCGACGTTGGTAGTCGTGATGGAGGAGACGTGCCACCAGGCGTCAGCGTGGGTGCATCAACGCCTAAGGGCGCTTTAGCCACAAAACACCAATAGACATTATATATCAATGTGCAATAAACATTACACTACTTCTGTGAAGACACGTTTCACTTTCGTGTTCTATACCGATTCCTATATAAGAGGGATCAACCACATTTTTTTTGATACCTCCTTGCCGATAAAAGCACTTGCGCAAGACGAACAAATAACTTCCGATGCGTAGCCTCAAACGTCTTCACAGTAACCCCCTGACCCATCTCTGTACGCGCAGGGGTGCGTTGAATGAGTTTTCCATACTTCCTAGACCAGATGGTTGAGGTGCTTCGACGTTATATGGTGTCAGTACTCCGAAGGCAACTCCGCGCCAAAAGATACGAGTATATCTGCATTGGTCAAGTTGCTGAGGACCGCAGGTCTACCTAACAGATTTTGATAACGCTGCCTACTTCCGGTGTTACCGCATGATAGCCGTACGTGGTTTAATTCATTTTTACTGGCTTACGGCCACCTCGCACCGCCTGGCCGAAGAAATAACCCCGTAATTCAAAGTACGCTAACATCTGACACAAATAAAGGTTTTCCTCCACTTCCTCCTCTCCCTGCTCTCTCTTTCTACCTCTTATGCCTTCCCTTCATGCAGGATAGTCCAGCAGCACTGCCTGTCGTTAACATCCCTGCATTTATATATACATACATAGAACGCTGAAAAGGAGAACTGAGGGTTCCGATTTGTTTAAATCACAACCATAAGAAGCCAACAGTTAATGAAGCCAAGGAACGCATAGGCGACGATATATATATATATATATATATATATATATATATATATATATATCCATCATCATCAATCTATTTTTATGGCCACTGCAGGACGAAGGACTCTCCCTCTGACCTCCAATTACCCCTGTCTTCCGCTAGCTGATTCCAACTTGCGCCTGTCAATTTCCCAACTTCGTCATCCCACGTAGTTTTCTGCCGTCCTCGACTGCGATTCCCTTCTCTTGGTATCCATTCTGTAACTCTAATGGTCCACCGGTTATCCATACTACGCATTACATGGCCTGCCCAGCTGCATGATTTTCTCTTCATGTCCAGTAGGATATTGGCTATCCACGTTTGCTGTCTGATCCACACCGCTCTCTTCCTGTCTCTTAACGTTAGGCCTAACATTTCTCGTTCCATCGCTCTTTGTGCGGTCCTTAACTTGTTCTTGATATTCACTGTTAACCTCCAAGTTTCTACCCCATATGTTAGCACCGGTAGAATGTAATGATTGTACACTTTTCTTTTCAACGACAGTGGTAAGTGCCCAGTCAGGATTTGGTAATGCCTGCCGTATGCACTCCAACCCAATTTTATTCTTCTGTAAATTTCCTTATCATGATGCTTAATTGACCTAGATAAACGTACTCCTTTACAGACTCTAGAGGCTGACAGGTGATCCCGAATTCTTGTTCCCTTGCCAGGCAATTGAACATTATTTTTGTCTTCTGCATATTAATCTTCAACTCCACTCTTACACTTTGTCAGCTAAGGTCCTCAATCATTTGTTGTAATTCATCCCCATTGTTGCAGAACAGGACAATGTCATCTGCAAACCAAACGTTGCTAAGATATTCGCCGTTGATCCTCACTCTTAAGGCTTCCCAGTCTACGAGCTTGAATACTACTTCTAAGCATGCAGAATATATATATATATATATATATATATATATATATATATATTAGTTACAGTGTAGAAATGATAATATAAAGAGAAATGGAAGTGGACGAAGAAAGAACAATTTGCCGCCGGTGAAAGCCACACTTCCAGGGTTACACACACAAAAGTACCCAAGATTGTGGACGTTGGACCAGCCGCCGCCGTAGCACAATTTGTAGTGCATCGCAGGCATAATACGAAGGTTGCGGGTTCGGCTCCCATCGGCGGCAAGTTGTTCGTCCACTTTCACTTCCCTTCAGTTTATCACTTCTACACTTCAATAAAAAACTACACATAGCTTCCCCTTGTGTTCCTTGGTTTCATTAACTGTTGGCTTTATGTGGCTATCTCTCTCTCTCTCTCTCTCTCTCTCTCTCTATATATATATATATATATATATATATATATATATATATATATATATATATATATACACGAAGAGAGAAAAAGGAAAATGACGGTGGACAAAACCAAAACATGCCAATGGTGGGATCCAAACCCACCCACAACCTACGCATTACGCGCGTGTTGCACCACCAATTGGGCTACAACGATGGTCATCAATCCAACTGCTATCTTGGGTTCTTTTATGTGTACTAGGTGAAGCCCTGCGAGTATTATCCAGCGCCACAGAGGGCCACGATGGGTGGATGTGGAACATCCTTGTTTTGCTCGACGGAGTCACATAGTATACGTTAACTTGGAGCAGCCACGTGGCTAATAAACCCCTGTGTACTAGCGAATGACATTAAGGCTGTCAGATTCATCAAGGCTGCAGTGTCAAAGAGATTTAGAATAGGAGTTGGCGACCATGAGGAATCTCTGTCGCGTACAGCCTTAGTGTGAAAATTGTTACGCAATTTTACAAGCCATGAGTGCCCTTCGCATTTTTAGTGGACACTAATCTTATGGACAGCCTATAAGTGACATTACTTGTTTCGGTTTTTCTACACTGTGATTCTTTGTAAAAGGGCTGATGTCACAGCCATCTTGTTTTTATATATGCATACAAGAAAAGACTTGTGTAGATTTCTTGACTTCTATGTAATGGGGGACCTTCCTATAGCTACTAGACCTCACTTTCGCTGTTCGCGCCCGTACAAACACTCATTGTGTTTGTGTGTGCATGTACTACTCGTTTATATTAACAGCGGAGCTGTTTAAGCCGACCGTCAGTCCGGAAAGCGTGAAAAAAATGTGGTTGATCCCTCTTATATAGGAATCGGTATAGAACACGAAAGTGAAACGTGTCTTCACAGAAGTAGTGTAATGTTTATTGCACATTGATATATAATGTCTATTGGTGTTTTGTGGCTAAAGCGCCCTTAGGCGTTGATGCACCCACGCTGACGCCTGGTGGCACGTCTCCTCCATCACGACTACCAACGTCGATGACCATGAGCAACCGTCGTGCATATGGAAGCTGCACTACGCTGCACACGCTAGCACAACGCGAAAGACGAAGCACGTAACTGACACACTAATACAACGCGCAAGACAAAGCACGTAACTGAATCGTCACCGAGTCAAATCAGCGCGTACAGCGCGTCGTAATTGCAGCCTCCGCGATCAACTTCAGAAACATTTTCAGAGCTAATTGCGGAGGCCACGCTCCGCTGTGCTGAGTACGGTGAACGCCACCTAGGTGGCGTTGGTAGTGCTTCTTGATGCCAGCGTCCCTTCGAATGCTGGCATCGAGGCGTCGTAGTGCTGAGACCACCGAAGCGTTCACTGTCGGTGCGCGTTAAGGCCGGAATACATGAAGCGAATAACCGGCGTCCGAGCGAAGAACTTCGTCGGGCGGCGAACGTCCGACGGCCGGCGTCAAGAAATTTGCCGTCCGCAGCCGATCTGCCTGTCCAAACATTTTCGTCGGGTGAACGCCGCCGCCGGAAGCGTCTAGCGCGCAGCGGTGGACGACAGCCAATCAGGAGGCACTAGTTCCGGTCGCAATGCATGCTGGTGTTTCGCGCGCGCGCGCCTTTTCGCGTCGTCTGCAATCGCGTTGGTGTTGCCGTGTCTGCATGTCTCTGCACCGATTGAGTAGTTCCTAGTATGATCTCTCAGGAATCGCGTTGTATTTGTACATCCCATATCCGCTGATCTGCGAGGAAACAGACAAGCAGTGCAAGCTCTCTACAACAACCTTCAACAGAAATCTTTTGATCTCAGAGGCCACATGCTGTCGTCATGCCTATCTCCCGACTTCCCCGATAGATGGCGCTGGCATCGGATATTTCTTTCGCTAGGCTTAGACGCGTTCGAAACGAGAAGCGATCTCGAAAACTACTCAAGGTTATCCATAATACTCTGTCGTCGAAGCGGCCTGAGACTAAGCGAAAGCCGTTTACGCAGTCATTTGCTTCCAACTAAGTGAATTCTACAAGGACAACGCCAAATTCAGTTCGAAGCGGGCGGCCGGGACCGCCGCCAACACGGCGGCCAACGCGCGGCGGCGTTCGCCGCATGTATTGCAACACAGCAAACATCCTGCGTCGTGTCGCCGCGTCGTTACTTGACGCGTGAAGTTCGTCGAGAAAGTTCGCTCCATGTATCCCGGGCTTTAGTGTCATAATGCAGTACTTCTCTTTTCTGCTCGTAGGCGGCGGCACCGCCCCGAGCAAGAGCGCGGGTACACGGAGGAGTGTTAGATATATAAGGCGCGTCTGTGTAGCTCTCTGCAAATGCGTTTGTGGCGCAATGGGTTAAACGCTCGGCGATCTATCGTCGCGGACCGAGAGGTCGTGGGTTCGATTCCTAAATTTTGCATGTTTATGGAACTTTTTCTTCTGGTTTCTTTCTTTGTATTATGTTCTATGACGTATTTCCGTGACGGAAATACGTCAGTGAAGTCTTGGTGGACCCCGGAATAAAACACTTTCGTGTTAAAAAAAAAAAAATCTCGCGGAACGATGGCGTCAGCGCGCGTTGCCTAGCAACCACCTCGCGGAGCTGCGTGTGCTTCGCCTCCTCTCCGTGCCGTGCGCGCGGCGCGTGCTGTGCTCGGGACAGAGAAATAGAATATGAGAGCGAGATAGAGAGAGAAATAGTTTTTCATCACTACTTCTTTCTGGGCGAGTTGGTTCATCTTGAAACATGTGGTTAACAGCGCAAACAGAAGACCACAAGGGAGACACGTACACACAAGCGCTTGTGGATACATGTCTCCCTTCTTGTGGTCTTCTGTTTGCGCTGTTACCCACGTGTTTTAAAGAAATTGTAGCTGCACCATCGAGGCAACGCGCAGAGCTGCTGCCGACGCCGTCCGCGTATCCCCGTTTCCCCGCGTTCGCGCCGAACGCTCGCGGTGTCCGTAACTCCAGAAGGCGCATCTGGCGTCAGCTCGGTAGGTTTCGGCCAGCCACGCCCCAGCTAGTGTAGAGGCGCAGCTTGGCCGTGACGTCACCGGGCAGATGAAACTCGGAGCCGCCGCGACGGTGGCAGAACTCTCGTTGACTCTGTGGCGCGTGCATGTGGCCTTGACATGGGACGACCGAAGAAGATCCGGACACCCGAAGAAGAAGCCGCTCATCTTGAAACCCGTCGCGCGGCCAAGCGAGAATCTGTTAGTCGGCGGCGAGCCGATTCGGAATACCGTGCCTAGCACCACTTAGCATTTCGTAGCAAAACTTAGGAAGTCTAGTAAAACATGGAAGACGCTAGGACGCTCACCAGCTCCGCTGTTTACTCCAGCCTTGCACCACTAGTGCATGCTGCCCACTTTTTTTTTCTTCTTCTTGCTTTTCCTTTGTTTATTGTTGCTTAAGTAAGGAATTAGTAATTTCGGGACAGCCGGATATAACGTCGCCTAACTTCCCATGTTTCTACGCATAAAAAAGAAAAAGAAAGGTTATGTATTTCTTTTTTTAACAAACAGCCAACTGAAAGGTATATTCATTAAAACTTGATTTTTTGTAAGTTAACGTACGGCAGCTAGCTAGGCTACTAACTGTCGGTTTGGAGAGCAGTGTGTTTGCTTGGCGTCATTTCCTACTTCGCAATTCTGAAAGGCACACACGCCGCCTTGTTTGAGATTAGAATAGGGGGAGGACAGTCTGGATGCATTGCGATGGAACATCCGATGCTTAGAAGCTCTTGCAGATTTAGCTGTTGCGTTTCACGTATGAGACGTACCGGCGAGGAGAATTGGCTGTAAAGACCGACAAACCATCTTCATCACGCTAACAGCTGCCACAGAGGCATTTTTGTCTTCATCGTGGTTGGTAGGTGAAGAATACGCACGATGCACGGCCGGTGGCTGGGCCAAGACAATGTTTATGGCTCCTATGCGTTGTACGAGACGGTTAGAGAGGGAGGATAGGGAGGAAGAAACAGCGGCGACAACCACAGCCGTATGCTGGCGTGACGTACAGCATTTCGTTTACCCTACGGTGTATATCAGTCTGGAGGTTTTCGTGTCCGGCCCGACCGGCGTAGTGTTGGCGTCTGGGTGCTCGTGGCGGCGTCGCTTATTTCAGGTCCTTGTCCTGGTGTCCCAATTACTTGGGGGCTGGCGGTAGCTTCTTGGCGCTCAGGGTCACAGGCTCCGTCGTCCGGGTCATCTTCCCCCACTCGTGGCTTGATCTGGTCGATGTGTCGAAGAATGTTGTCCACCTCCGGGCCATTGTCGTTCACCATGCGAGCGCCATCCGACGACGTGATTCGGGTTGGGATCCATGGCTCACCTTGCCCGAGGTTCTTTACCCAGACTGGTTCCCCCGGATGCAACACACCGAGATCGGGCTGGTCATTTGAGACTTGGGTGAGAGGCCCCGGTGGACGTTCCGGACTGGACACTGCATTGTCCAGTCCGGAACGAAGCTCGTAGCGCATTAGGAGTTCCGCTGGGGTACTGCCCCGGCCTGCGGCGTCCTTCGGTACCTGTGCAGGATCCTTGCCAAGCGTGTTCTCAACGACCAATGGACACTCTTTCTCAAAAGATCTTTTGACTGTGGTTGATTCGGTGCTGTACGGAGCTGTGTTATGTTATTCAGCTCCATAAACTGCTGAAATTCAGCCCTTGTAAATTGCGGGCAATTGTTAGATACAAGCGTCCGGGGCAATCCGAACGTGCCGAACAAGGTGCGCAGGGCTTCTACGGTGGCATGCGTTGTGGAGATTTTCAGGGGTACTGCTTTGATCCATTTACTATGCGAATCCACAGCGATCAGTAGCATGTGTCCATCGATCGGACCCGCAAAGTCTATATGCAACCTCGACCAACGCTCGCCCGTTTCTGGCCATGCGACAGCGGATTTCTTGGGGGGCATAGGCGCAGCTTGTATGCAACTGGGACAGGACTTAACCATGTTCTCAATTTCGTTATTGATCCGGGATACCATCGCAGGGAGCGGCCTAGCCGCTTCCTTGAGCAAATACCTTGATGGGTTTCATGCAGCAGACGTAACATTGCCGCTCTTGCTCTTTTGGGCATGATTACGCGAAGACCCCAGTATGAAAAGCCCGGACTCCAAGTTATCTCAGTTTTTCCGTTA
The DNA here is from genome assembly GCF_013339745.2 of Dermacentor silvarum. Lineage (NCBI taxonomy): Eukaryota > Metazoa > Arthropoda > Arachnida > Ixodida > Ixodidae > Dermacentor > Dermacentor silvarum. The sequence goes on along the minus strand of NC_051160.1, from coordinate 2,936,135 downwards.
AAGTATGGCCGCAAATGCAGGTAATTGGGCCCCAAGCTTCTTGGCCATCCCCCCTGCAGCCACTTTTTCACCTTTGCTAAATCCTCATCGTGCGTTGTGAGAGAGGACAGTTGCTTGGCGGACATAACACCGTCATTGAGGTGTTCCGTGAGTAAGACATACTCACCATCCCCGGTTTCTTCCAGGGTCTCTGGCGGAGACGTTGCGGACGTCGGGAGTCAGCTGAGGGCATCTGCGGGGCTGTTGTTTTTGCCCGGTTGGTGTTTGATGACGTATTCGTATGCACTCAGCTGGAGGGCTCGTCGCTGGTTTCGGTTGGTGGCCATCACTGGTACAGCCCTATCTGAATGAAAAAGTCCAACAAGCGGCTTATGGTCAGTCAACAATGGGACTGGCTTGCCAAGTGGGTATTCACGGAATTTCGAGACCCCGAATACTAGAGCAAGGGCCTCGCGCTCTAGCTTGGAATAATTTTTCTCGGCTTCCGTCAGTACCCGCCAGCGAAACACTATGGGCGACGCACCCCGTCCCCGAAATCGTGAGAAATCACTGCACCGATCCCATCCGGGGAGGCATCGCATTCCAGGACAAGAGTCTTGCGTGGGTCACAATGCGCCAGAAAATCGGCGGATCTGAGGAGGTCCTTTTCCTTGCTGAACGCTTTGTTGTCTTTGTTGTCTTTATTGACTGGGACCCCACTCCCACTTAGCTTCCTTGCGGAGCAGTTGATACAGAGGCGCCATGGCCGTAGATGCGTTGGGAGGAAACGTGTGGTAGTATGTTACCATGCCCAGGTACGTCCTTAATTCTGTGAGGTTCCGCGACACCTGCATCTGAACAATGGCATCTACGTTTTCTGACTTTGGCTGTCGACCCTGAGCACTAATTCGATGTCCTAGGAAATCCACATCGGTTTGACGGAGCTTGCACTTGTCCGCATTTAAGCGCATGCCATATTCCCGAAACCACTGCAATACTTCGCGCAGTGTGGTGCCGTCATTGTGTTTATCTGCGACGATGACGTCGTCCAAGTAGACCTGAACCCCAGGAAGTCCTTGAAAGATGGTCTCCATGCGACGTTGAAGACTGCCGGTGCGTAAGCCACTCAAAACGGCAGGCGAGTGAAACTAAACAGTCCCTTATGCGTGCTTATGGTCGTTATTAGCATGGCTTCCTTGTCCAACGGTAGCTGATTGTAAGCCTCACGTAAGTCTATCGTAGTGAAAACCTCGCTGTCGTTCAACATTGCCAGGATATCTTCCACACGGGGCAACGGATATTGCTCAGTGTGACACGCTTTGTTTACCGTGAGTTCGAAATCACCGCAGAGGCGAATGCGGCCGTTACGCATCATTACGGGCACCACCGGTGCGGCCCACTTAGAGTGGGGTACAGAAACAATAATGCCCGCGGCCAAATGGCGGTCAAGTTCAGCGCCTAGCCTTGGACGAAAGGCGTACGGAATTTCGCGTGCTTTCAGAATTTCGGTACCACGTTGTCCCTTATCTCAAAGTGTACAGGTGCCCACAAAATAACTTGGAACGCCAGACCGGTGGCCGCTCGTCGGCGGAAAAATACAGCCTTGGTCTGCGCGTGCGCGGCATCCCTAGCAAGCAAGCCTCACTCCCTAGTGGATCTAGATAAAAAAACTTGCGGTGTGTCCCTCTTAGCGCTGCGACAACACATCTAGGGGGAGGAGGGGGGCATCGGGGCCTGTACGCTACAGCGTGCTCGCGTGCTATGCTGCGTAATTTCTAAACGCACGCGTAATCCTTGTGGCGTCTTCTCGTCGGAATCTGCATTCATTCTAAAAGATAGTCATGCTTTCTGGATAGCTTACGTGGATGGAATCCATGAGAGTTTATAGCCGAGTGGTGACCAGTTCTACTTATACCTAATGTGTTGCATATCTGAGTTAATTATTTCGCCTAAAGAAACTATGAATTCGTAGCTTATCTTTCATGTGGGCGCACTTTTCAACCGGATTATCGTGTTGTGCGATGTATTTTAGTCCTTGTGCAATGATATTCCGAGTCGCATTTACTACTTGGGAATAAGATCAGAACTTTGACTGCAACACGACGGCTCCTTTAACAAGGATGACTGCGTGCAGTAATAAAAGTTTTAAAATGACATTCCAGTCCGGCGTATTCCAGCACGCGAATTTCAGGCACAGGAATTCATTTTATACATGCGGCACTATAATAATGGTCTCTTCAATGCTTCGCAGTCACAATGAACATCGCATAGTGCGCTATTTATTTACGAAATGTGGCCGCTTCGCTGCAGTTTTAGTAGGGAGTACTCTAACATTTGATCGTGCGTCTGCCTTGATTGGCGCAAGCATTCAATTTTTCGTTCAGCGTGGTGATACGTTGCTAATCAAGGGGGCCCCGGTGTTCAGCTGTGCGAGTTAAATGCGTATGAAAAAAAAAAAAAAAAACGTTTAGTGGGGTCCCGTATCGATTGCTAAGACGACTTTGACGGCGAAAGTTTTAATGCGTGGACGTCATTTCATTTGCGTTTGTTTGCTTATCTTGGTTAATGAATGAAACAATTATTAATTGGTCGTAATACGGTTTCATTTTCTTACTTGCTGTTACGGAGTCTCGAATTGATGTTAAGTAGTCTCTATTACTGTTCGCAACCCTTAATTAGTTCTAATTATTCGTAATTATTCTTAGTTACTTCGTAATTCACTTTAGCACGCTTTAATAAAGGTGTCGTATGACATATGTGTTATGGTCTTGTTAATTACTCTAATTATTCTTAATTCGTTTTTGGAACTCTTGAATTACTCTTAATTTTTTCAGCTACTTGTTACTAAATTCACTTTTACATGCCTTATTGAACGGTAGAGGTGTAGTATGCCGCTTTCTGATTTTTGCTACCGCAAGTATTGTCGACGATGGTCACCATCCCACGACTAATGAGCTAGTTAAGCCTTTCGCTATAAAAGGCGCCGATGCCAATTAACGCGCACGCGCGCGCAAGACTTATGCTCCATGGCACGTACACAGCATTTTAGAGACCGCATCCGCACAGCCCCCCTGTGACAACGCTAAAAGGCACGCAACGCTATTCTTTTGGAGCAAAGTAACACCTATTTAGATGCACTGGGGAGCGAGGCGAGCTTGCTAGGGAGACCACGCATGGGCAGACCCTGGCACTACTTTTTTCACCGGCGCGCTCCGCCGGCGAAAGGCCACCCGTCCGGCGTTCCGAGTTATTTTGTGGACACCTGTACTGTATGGCGGACCCTTGATAAGACCTAGGCCTGGTGCAAACACCTCAGCGAATTCTCTTACCAAACGCTCCACGTTAACAACAGTCCCGACGAAAGGCAATCGCTCACCTGTCGTGCTCACGTTCATGACTGGCGCCTCGATCATGTGGAACGCCTGGGTCAAGTCTCGTCCGCACGGGTTGGGGCCGGAGCAACCGAGGACTGTCAGGGATCCGTCCGTCGACCGGTTTCCGCACGAGACCGTCAGCTTGATTTGTCCACGCACTGGCAGCCTTAAGCAAGTCAGTTTCAGTGGTGAACCACGCAGCTTGGGCCACGCATAGGTGGGCCACGTGATGACCGACACCAGTGACCCTGTATCTATACCTGCATGTCCACTGGAACCCCCGCACAATTCAAGGTGCGCACAATGGGTTGCCTGGTGCCGACGTGACTGACATGACTGTCGGCCGCCTCCAGTGCGAATATACCATTCGTTCCCGCAGCGGTACCCTCCTCCCGAGACGTTAGAACTAAAATCCATATATAAGAAAAGTGCCGCCATTTTTTTTCAACGCCGCTTCGCTCTCTCCTGTATCTCCGATTGGACGATGATAGCGCGCGCTTTGACTTCTTTATATTTTTTTTCCGCCTCAGAGCCATGTTGAAAGTCACTCTGCGCAGCCGCAGTCTCCAGCGGCGGCGGCGCGCGCCTCCTGAAAGCTTCAACGTGGACTTTCTAGGGCCGCCACCGTCGACTTGCTTTCGCAAGCAAAAAATTAAGAAAAAGCAAGCGCTTTAGGAGAGGAGACGGCGGAGGAAAGAGTACGCGGTACTTTTACTATATAGGAACTTTAGATAGAACGTGTACCTGACGCGGCAGCCCTGGTGGCCCCTCAACGAACTCGCTCTCCCGACGGCAACAAGCTCGGGCGATATCACCCCACTGTTGGCACTTTAAGCATGTGGCCGAACGCAACCGGCATTCCTCTGGTACGTGCCCTTTCAGTACGCAGCGAGTGCACGAAATAATCCGCAGTTGGTTTCTTGGGTGATAAGCATGGCCTCCCATCGCATGTATACGCTTCCCTGAGCGGCATGGCTCATTATCTGTTGCGCGCTCGCTACTGCCATTTCGGCTGATAACACGATTTCTTCTGCTTCCCTCCTCGTCAGCTGTGGCTTCACGAGCAACTGCCGACGTACTCCTGCGCTTTGCAGACCACAGACAATGCGATCTCGTAGCATTCGATCCAACGTTGCGCCAAAATTGCATGTGTCTGCTAGCTGACGAATGCCAACTATGAAATCTTTGCCAGGTTCGCCTGGCAGCTGGTCGCGTGTAAAAACCTTGTAAGACTGCGTTATCTCGTTTTGTTGCGATGAGAAGTGCTACTGCAACAAAGCTACCACTTGGCCGTACGAAAGTTCGTTCACCTTGTCTGGCGCGCATCGTCCACTAAGTACGTCCAAGGTGTGGGTGGTAAGCGCTGCAACCAAAAGGGCCCGCTTCTTCTTGTCGTCCGTGATGCCATTGCCAAAGAGAAAGAAATTCAAGAAGAGGGGACAGTCGACAAAAACTGGCACTATAGGAAACACGTCACGCTATAGTACTGATGCCGAACGTTAGCTGCCGCGAGCATCGAAAAAAAAGTGAAATTAAGTTAACAGACATTGTTTTATAGATGACTTGCACTGACGTCATTGTAGCCGCCATGTTGGTGCACCGACACGATGATAAGCTGCGTCCGTAACGTCACGTGAAAGCTTTCATTAAGATGGATTGGAGTGAAGTGCTCGTAGTCGCCATGTTGGTGTACCGACACGGTGATAAGGTGGGTGCGTGACGTCACGTGAAAGCTATCAATTTGTTTAGTTCTTTGCCGCGAAAGCTAAAACGTTTTGCGTATAAATGAACTTAAACTTTGAGACATATTTTTCTTGCGTTACCTAGCGACAGGCCAATGACGTGCCAGATGCATGCGCCATCCGCCAGACACTCCACCGAAGCGAGCGAGGCCGGCTGCGTGCGCGTTTGAACGCTCGCCCGCGGCGACCCGTCTGTCTCCCCTTTTTTTTTTTAATGTAGCCTGGTTTCTTGGGCTCCCGGCGTATTCTTGCGTTCCTTCTGCACTTGGACAAGACACCACTACACTATTGGACTACGGCAAGGTAAGAAATTTTGTTTCACAGTCTCCGACGCAATTAGGCTTACGGCACGGGACCGAGACTTAAGTTAGCGGAAAACAGCTCGGCCGTCATGGCGCAGTTAATTTGAGTTAATGAATCGTGCTGGGACATGTTTCCGATGCTTACCAGGTGATTATTGTAACTTATTTCGGTTCTGTTGAGGCACACTGGCCGCACAGGGCGCTGTGACGCAGCGCGAACCAACTCGGCCGTGCACGGTGCGTAGTCTAGTGCATCTTGCTAGGAGAAGTTTGTGCCATACCCGCCGTGGTTGCTCAGTGGCTATGGTGTTGGGCTGCTGAGCACGAGGTCGCGGGATCGAATCCCGGCCACGGCGGCCGCATTTCGATGGGGGCGAAATGCGAAAACACCCGTGTACTTAGATTTAGGTGCACGTTAAAGAACCCCAGGTGATCAAAATTTCCGGAGTCCCCCACTACGGCGTGCCTCATAATCAGAACTGGTTTTGGCACGTAAAACCCCATAATTTAATTTTTTTAAAGTTTGTGCCACTTTCTCTGACGCCAGACATTACTGAAAAGTAATTTCGTTACTTTTTGGGGTACTTTTGAAGTATGCTGGCCGCACAGCGCGCTGTGACGCATTTAGCGATAAGCAGCTCGGCCGTGGTGACAGTTTCGTGCGTAATGAATCTTGAGGGACAAGTTTGTGACGTTTTTTGTGGCCCCGCAACAACATATACCTTCTTATCAGTACTCACGCCTGTCGAAAACGCGATGGGCGATTGCTAAGAGTGATAACATGGGAGTGTGTTGCTGGCGCCGGCAGAACGCGCAATAGATAATACCGAGGAACATATCAGAAACTTGTAATTCGAAAATCCCGTCTTTTAAAAGACTGAAAACCGGCTTTGCAGCCACGCATTTGTCTTGAGTGCGAGTAGAAGGCATTCTGCGAGCGTCTAGCATGGTCCGGCTGGGAGCCTCTGTTGCGTCCATCTGTGTACGTAGCGTACCATCGCGTCGCCTGAGCCAAGTACAGGAAATAATGCCCGAAAATGGGGGAATGCTTGGAAATCAGATGTTTTCATATTTTATGATATTGTTTGGCATGAGTCGGGTATTTTCTACGCCATGTATGTGAAAGCGAATTGCTTTTGTTTGTAATGCAGCCCATTCACTGCTTTCGCACGTTTCGCCTCTACACGCAGTGTTCCTATGTCTAAATACCAAATGACATGCTTGTAACATGCTGTTACATGCTTGTAAATGTAACATGCTTATAATTTACTTTTTCGGAGCTGATGCCGTGCGGTGGAGCTTCATACGGGAACTACTGCTTACCTCGGATCACAACGTTCGATAAACGCACAAAAAGCGCGGAACGAGCTTTTCTATAGAGCAAAATAAGTATTTCCTCATTTCACAAGGAGTCTTGCGTCTATTTTGTGAAATTGCAGGTGCCACAGATTCTATGGGACTTGACAAGATTGTTCACAATCATTTCCACCAAATTATAAACCGATTCCGCACGAATACCGTGCGCGGTCGAGCACCGGTGAGTACCGGCGTGCTAGCTAGCGTTGAAAATGCGCGCGCCCACAACCGAAAGCGGCAGTGATTGATGCTGACCGCTTGGCGCGCTGCAGTCTATTCGGCCACTGGGCTCTATGGGAGTGTCCGCTCTTGTTTAATTCCTTTCTCTATGCCACTGCCTTCAAAGAAGGCCTGCAGTCGATCTTGGTACGCTGACCACTTGTCGCTCGTCTCGTCAAACTGCGGCGGGCTGGCATATCCTCTCATGGTGGCGAAGGCAGTGGCGTACTAAGTAGGCGGCCCGTTGTTATCCCATTCTCGTCGCCACGGAAGAATACGCACGATGCCAAGACAATGTTTATTGCTGTGTTTCGTGTTAATACAGGCGCTGTGAGAGACAGTTAGATAGGGAGGGTGGGGAGGAGGAAACAGCGGCGATAACCGCAGCCGTATGCTGGCGTGACGTATAGAGATACAGCAGTAGGCATTCAAATGAGTGCATATTTTAAATTTGGCATACTTAAAATACCTTTAAATGCAGCGGCTAATAAGAAGCGTGGTTGCTGTATGAAACACAAGACCTTTGTTTTGAAAATTATTCGAGAAGTATTGCCCTTGAAGAACGAGGAAGGCCACGCATTGCGGAGTCACGGCGCGGCGGCTGCAGCTCTCGTGACTAGACAGTTCCGTAATTTTTCAGCAATGACTGCGCGTGGAAAGTCTTCCATGAGTGTGCTGTAATGATTGAAGCGTCCGGCGCACTTAAGTCATATGAAGCCGACTGAAAATTTGGTCCCTGTGTTGTCTGCGGCGTGGTATAGATATGACTACGCCGGCGCGGAAATCTCAACGCGCGCTGCAAGTGCAAACTTATGCCGGACGTAGTGCAAAAGTCGGACGTTGCTCTGCCTGCTACAACTTTGCTTTGCAGGCCAGTAAACCTAACTGTCACTTTTTAAATGTCTCTTCCTCACCAGAACACCAGCACCACCAAGCTGAGAAGCGCAGTAATCCGCTTTTTGGATTTCGCTTCCTAACTAGTTAACCAGTATTACAAGAGAGGCGTCAACGCCGTCATATTATTTTGGCATACTTGATCTTGCCATCTTTATCCAGAAACTTATTTCATTTATTATACCTCAAAGGCCCCAGTTGGGGTATTACACGAGGGATGGGTTTTAATTTCATTGAAAGATTGATTCCAGTGTTGTCCTGAATTGGTGTGGATCGGAGTGGTGCACGGAAGTTGTAGGCAGATGGTTCCAGTCCCGTGCTGTATTCACAAAAAATGAGTGAAGATGCGTGGTAGAAAGTATTCAAATAACTTTAAAATTTTGCCGGATTGTCTCTTCATTCACACTGTCAAACATTATGGCGCTATTATGAAGCTCGTCAGTGAATTTTAAGGTGGCATCGCCACCCATTTGTAGTTTTTGCGTGTGCTTTTAGACGCAAGAGCAGCTAAAGCAAAAAAAAGCAAGAAAAAAAAAAGCTAGAAAAAGAACACCGGACTGTGTCTTTTTTATTTTTTGTCATCTTGTCTGTTTCTTGGCGCCTTCACTTGCCTTAAGACCAGCGTATTCAGTTTCAGAAAAGTGAGTTATGGAGCTCTTTATATATGTCCGATTAAAAGGCAGAAGGACAGAAGCAAAAACTCAGCTCCATCGACTGCAATCTACTTTTTGAAGGCCCATGAGACAGCGTTCGATATACCCGCCAGTTGAAAGTTGAACCTTGTTTGCACGTAGTTTGCTTCAGTGATGCTGACAATAAAAGCTCGATAAGACACATGGGTTCTGTGTCATATTGTCCTTGTTTGCCTTCTGCCTCTTTGTAGCACTAACCACAAGTTGGCTGTATTTTTTTTTTATCACAACGGTGCCTCACTGCTTTGACCAATCCCCTTGCCGCAGAACCAGCATCGTGTAAGTTCTGCGCCTGTCACGTCAACGACAGGGCAAGCCTTCTTGAAGAAACAGCAAGAGAACGACAAAGGACACGCACTCCGAAGTGGGCTGACAAGTCCGCACACATATACATACAAATAATGTTAGCAGAGCGACAGACGGCACACGGGAATCCGTGACGCGGAAGGATTACGCCTGCGGTAAGAAGGGAAAGATAATCCGCAGCTGGCATATCCTCGTCAGCTGCCTGGAGATGGCGGATTGGAGCCCGCAGCGTTAATTAATCCTACGGGACCACGCCACGTCTTACGTCACGGCTTGTGTCCGGCGGTTGCAAGGGACGGACAGAACGCGGAAGGTAACGCAGCGAGATAACTCATCGAAACACCCTGATCGACATTTGGCGCGCGCAAAGTTTCGCCTTGACAATGACGCATGACCAGCTCGAAAAGGGGTCTACGTGGTATTCTTGCCTGGTGGCTCAACGTCATAGTCTTTGACAGGCGGCGCTCATTTCGCTTCCATCTCGGTTAGTTTTATGGCTAACGAGGGCAAAGATGCCCGGTGTGCCTACACTTCTCAGATTATTGGCCAATCGCCCATGGTGGGCATGCGACACATTTAGGTAGGAAGACAAACTAAAGCAAGTTCCTCACAGAACATAGACAGTGATAGGTGGGGGTCGCCTATGCGTTGACGTTGAGCGGACCACCCTCTATGACACACGTTACAGGCATTGTTCAGAATCACACCACCTTCCAGAGGCGTGCGCAGCGAACGGCTCGTTTGAAGAGGAGTGATAAATTACACGGGAACAGCTCCTGCGTCTGTCGACACTTAGCGGTTGTCCATAGCATGCTTTCTCAACTACGCGTGTTGACTAGTGGACACGTCAGGCTGACTACCCTTAAGCATTCACACAATCACTCGAGAGTAATTAGAGGGAGAAAAAGAAAATACGAAAGGCCGGGAAGTAAAGCAGTCGCATATCGCATATCCGGTTTGCTACCCTGCACCAGGGGAAGGACCTGGTGGTGGAGGGCTTTACCAGGGAGGAGACAGCTATTATTGCTGTAAGCAACCATATCCTACCTAAGCTGCTCGGGTGAAATGTCACTAGTGAAGTAGTCGGTAACACCCGTTTCTGTTTGCGTCATTCTAAGCACTTAGTAATAATAATAATAATAAGTTTATTTGAAAATAACATCATACATTATGATGCAGGGGGACCGAAGTTAAAGCTTTCTTCCAACAGCTTGACAGAGCAATGGCCCCACCCCCCTTTTTGGCAGTAGCATACAAAGTGACGTAAAATGATACACAGAAAAGAAACACTGCTCACGGTGGTCACACTTCACTACAGAGCAATATATAAACGTGTTACATAAAGGCTGCATCTGGCACATGAGTTTCTAAAAAAAGAATAAAGCCATAGACACATGGCAAAAGAAATAAAGGATTCTAATAGCTTACACAACGTAAGGACATGGCAAAGACACTTTAACAGAAAAACTTAGGAATAACATGGCGGGTGCCCACCGGGGGCCTACCTCCCACTTAGTGGTAGGTAGGCACCCGTTTTGTATTACCTTGGGAGTCTACAGTAAAAAAAAAAAAAAAAAAAAAGAAAACGATAAGTAACCTACAGCGGGAACTGAACTCCTGCCTTTAAATTACACGAACCCACGTCTTCCCTTAATGCAAAGGCGTGGGTTCGTGAGTGGTTCCTGAGAAGGTCGTGAGCGGTGGCGCTGGCTAACATTCTCGAGGATTAACTTTAGTACACATAAATAATACCTAAAAAAATTGGATGGGAATACAGCGCCGCAGTATGTCAATTGGTAAGAGCCTCGCGCGCGTAATGCGAAGACGTGGGTTCGTATCCCACCTGCAGCCAGTTGTTCTTTAGCCTACGTTCGTTTCCCATAATTTATAATTTATAGATTTGAATTAAATTAAACAAGTAATATCGCCTTTGCTTTTCTCGTTGTCATTGTCTGTTGGCTTCATGCGGTTTTTACTTGGGGAGAAGGGAACAGAAGAAGGAAAGCAACAAGAGGTGCTTAGTGCAGTTCTCATTTGAGGTATATAATCTGTGGACGAGCTTAAAACTGCTTTATATGAGCTACGCTTGTCTCTACGCGTGTACAACAACGAAGGTGACGACGACAACAATACAAATCGCCAACGTCATGAAACGCAACTTGTACGCTGCATCCTGACCGCGATGGAAAATGAAGCCGCTCGTTTCCCAGCTGGGAACTAATTCCTGCGCTTCAGCCCCAATTAAAGCAGAGAGTCCAATGTGCAGAATAGCTTGCCTGCATCGCACCTTTTCCTTCTCGTGACAGCTTTGCGCATGCGCTGAATGTCATTAATTTGCCGGCGCGGGAACAGTGAAACCATCGTAATTTATCTAGATCCAAGCCCTCCGCCATCAAACTCCATATCTCGGGCAAAATTTACCGGCTCGTGAATGGGCTCAGCGGCATTTTTTTTTCAGCCTAGAGCAAATATCACACAGGAAGTAACCGAAACTAATAAACAGGGGGTCAACGCATTCTCCCCGCCCTTTCGCAAGCTTCAGGAAAGATCATTAGAGGTGAAGCGAAACAGAGAAACGCTGCCGAGAGTAAGGTATGGGTCCCGAACGCCATGCAAAAAAAGTTTAAATAAAATATAAGCGCGCCTATACGATAAGCCACCAGAATTAGAAAGCCAATGCCGGAAGGCCTGGTGAACGAGGGCGGCATCGCATTCCACGCAAGCGCTAGGCGCATCGAATAAATGACTAGCTTCATTAATCTTCATTAGTAGCCGCCAACTCACTCGGTTCCTTTACGGGCTTCTCATAAAATTAAAACGTTCGATTCACTTGCGCACCTGTCTTCATGCATCTTCTTCGTCTTCCTCTGTAAGGCCATCTTGATATTTTTTCTTTAGAAAGGCATTAAATGCACTGATTTTGTCGGCTGATTTTATCTCGAACAGCCGGAAACATCAGGATTAAAGCGTTTGAGACTTGTCCTTGATCAGGAAGTATAGATCATTTGAATATTTATGGCGCTATATGTGCTGCCCGTGTGCGGACGTTGTTCCTGACTATCGTCTAGCATGAATATATTGTGGATGTTTTTGAGAACAGTGAAAATATGACAGAAGAAAAAACACGAAATAGAACTGCTTCTTCTTTTCTTTCTTGTGCGTCTACGCTGACAGGCCCTTTAAGCGAGTCCGTTGACTCCGTTTTGCTGTTGTTATGCGACAAAATGCAACTGCGCGCCGGCGTAATTCTTACCATTCTTTATTTCCTTATCTGCACACAATTTCATTTGGTCTTTTTCTGTTTAAAGAAAGACCTAAAATCTACCGATTGCAGGTGCGATAATCTACAAAATTATATGCGGAAAATGTAAGCTCAGAAGCCACTGAGCGAGAAGGAATAAAAGAAGTCAGTAATCTTTATTGTGCTCCAAAACGTGCTGTCTAATTCGCTAGTGTAGAATTACGAATTGTAGACAAATGCTGTAAGCTTGGGAACAAGCTAACTTTCATGGTGACCTTAAATGTCAAATGTAAAACTTTGCGACCAAGGGAGTGCAGCAGAGCAACAATATATCTGTGAAATTTGCCTGAATTAAACATAAATGTGCTGAACTTAATTAGGATTTAACTATATTAAAACCATTCCTGTATGAAAAGAAATATAAACTTACTGCATAGTTTGTAGCATAAGAAGAGACATTTGAAGATTTTAAGAGTGCTCACGCAAAAAGGTAATAAATATGTATGCAATTTACTCATCTTTAAAAAAAGAAAGCCAGCAGATCCCACGCCGTGTGGGAATCGATGTTATGCGAAGCAGTGGGCAGGGAGCCTGCCAAGTTAAAGAAACGACTATGAGAGCACCAAGACGTAGGCGGCTCTTTTATGACGTACATGACACGCATGTCATGACATACATGTCATGAGTCCTAAGAGTCCCTTAAGCTACACCTAAGAGACCTTAAGGTGAAAGCCTTAGTCATGCTCATGACTGTGACTTCTACCACCATCCTTTAGTCTTTCCGTCACTTAGTACCCACGTCCAAACCCATTTCAGTGGTTTTTGAGTGTTAATCTTTTTTCGCTGGGTCGTTGTCACGAACTACATGACACGCATGTCATGACCTATATTATGTTCGCCATATACTCCTGTCATACTATGCCAATTTTGGTACCTACAAGTTAACGAAACGACCATGGGAGCACCAAGACCTACGCGGCTGTCTAGATAGATAGATAGATAGATAGATAGATAGATAGATAGATAGATAGATAGATAGATAGATAGATAGATAGATAGATATAGATAGATATATATAGATAGATATAGATATAGATATAGATAGATAGATAGATAGATAGATAGATAGATAGATAGATAGATAGATAGATAGATAGATAGATATAGATAGATAGATACTGTCAAAGTAGCAAATGTTCTCCGAGAAATGATTCGAATTTAAAAGAAAGAAAGCTAGAGGCTGTCTGACCTTTCTACACAAGGGTTATATATAAAGGGACGTCTGAGACAGTATGTCAGGCCTAAATGTGGAAAGCGCCTTGGATTCCAAGATTAGTTGTGCAAGGTTCACCTCATGTGGTCCCTTACAGGGTCACCGCTAATGGAGGTCAAAGTGACCCTCCTGTTCTCTTCACAGCTCCAAGTTCAGCCCATGTCCTCGATGCGTTCAAACATTTCTCTAATGTCAACACGGGACGTCACGAAGTGCACGAAAACGAGGGCACCCGAACCGTGACCGGAAAAGTCTTCTGACCAAGCTCCTTTTCTGTGCTATCAGGAATGAAACATTGCGCTGGAACGGGGCAAATGCATTCTGTCCCAGAGCACACCCTCGTTCGCCTTCCTGTGTCCGGCGTCCGAAAGCGTGTTTATCACTGTCGTGCGCGCTTTCGTTCAGCCTTGCGCGAGAACCTCGAACTACAAGCTATACGAATGTTACGACGCCGCTGCACTACTGAGATGCTTTAGCTTAGCTAGACACGAAGAGCAGCGGACGATTCCCGTTCTGCCGCAGCTGGCGGCGCCGAGACGACAATTTATGACCGTGTCCGGTGTCGCCACAAGTTCCGCACCAACCATGGCATCCGCTGCGAGAGACTGCACTTACGCACCGCTTCCGCATAAATACATGGGTGGCTTGCGAGCTCAGTGTATGACTTTCACTAAGTTGCCGACGAGTGAAGCACACGGCGAGATGAGGTGGAGAGAGAAGGAGGGAAGGAGGGGGGGGGGGAGACCGCGAGGAAAAAGGGGGTCGTACATCGCCCTCTAGTTCCTCATACTTGCTTTCCTATGGCGTATATGTATACGGACAAAAGGTCGGGCCATGTATCGTGCCACTCTATCAACCGGCACATTTGTGCAGAGCTGCACGGTTGATCACATTAGCGGTAGTTGTATACGTGCATAATAGTGGCTGTAAGTTGTTAACGGTTGAAAATTGATGGGGACGAAATGCAACACCCGCGTACTGTGTATTGGGTGCATGGAAAAAAAACCCCAAGAGATCACAATTAATCCGGAGTCCCCTCTACGGCGTTGCTCATCATTAGATTGTGGTTATGGCCCGTAAAACCCCAGAACGTTTTAGTTGAAAATTCACTGTCACGGACGTAATCACTACTCCCCTCAAGGTAGACATCGGAACTAAGCGGTGACAGAAGACGAGCCATTAGAGCTAGAAATTTTAGAGGTGAACTCAGTGCCCAGGACACGCCGAACGCAATACTGCTTAGTTGCTACGGAGGTCTGAAAAATAAGAGACAGGGTGGATTCAACCTGATGTAGCCAATGGTCACACTGACTTGCGCTTGATGGTGCGCTGTAGATTGAAGTAAAGAATGCTTTTGTTATTCGTTAAGTCTCGGCAAGCAGAAAAACCTTCTCGAAAGATGTGCGCGTCAATACACACAAGGAAAAAGGAAATCAACTTCACAAGTCTGTTTCCTCTTTTAGGAGAACTGTGAATTGGGATAGTAGTTTTTGATTCATAGTTAGTACAGCGCAAGCAACGAATGCCAATACGGAGCGACAAGGCCATGCGCTGACTATCAACTAACGTTATTCTTTTTCAGTATTTTTTAGAGGGGGGGGGGGGGGGGGAGGGGCAAGCGTTTTTAGAGACGCCAAGCTTGTCGCGCATGCTCACCATATCTACACGCCATCACGACACAATCTAACAGTTAGGTATCTGACTTACGTAATTTTGATGCCGGCTTCTATTGTTAGATAGCGAGAGGAGGGCATGTAATAATGGTCAGCATGTGGGAGAGGAAGCTTGAAATCTCTATAAAACGCCTGTTAAAAAAAAGAAAGAAGAAGAAAAACAAACACGTTAGTTGATAGTCAGTGCAGGGTCCTATCGTTTCGTGTCTCCCATTCGTGTTCGTTGTTTGCGCTGTAGTAATTGCGTATTTCATCGCTCTAATGTTTTCAGCGTGAACAAAAGGCCCATTCCATCGACATAAGAAGCCTCGCTAGCCTAAATATACTGTCACGTTGTAGTAATGTTGAACAATTACACGCTGCCAAAAGCGCGAGTCAAGAATGACGATGTTCATGATGACTAAATGGCATCTCCTTTGAAACGGGGCGATGACGAATGGTCACCTAGCCTGCTTGATTTAATCAGGTATACTATACATGTTCTTTATCTAGCATTTTTGTATACCTCTCATTAATATTTTTCTTTTCTTTTTCTTTTCAGAATTTACCCTGTACCGCTACCTATGATTTTAAGAGATCAGGTCGCATCAATCTCTTCCCTGCTTTTTCCCCACTAGTACTCTAATAGTCTCTTGCTTATCTCTACGGCTGATCTGTTTATGTTTCCTTCCCCTTTAAACCCAAGCGCTTCTGGAAGTTGTACGTTACCTACGGTTCTCGCTGGGTGAATCCCTTCGCATTCCATTAGTATGTGCTGAGTGGTCTCCGGATCTTTACGGCAGCATACACATGCCTGATCTAGTTCCGAATATTTGCTCCGGTATGTTTTGGTCCATAGGCAACCAGCTTGAGCGTCAAATAGCAAGGCACTGCCCTTTGAGTTATCCTACAGATTTTCCCATCTAATTTCTGTCTTTCTTCTCATTATTGTAAATCTACATGGTCTTTTTCGTTTCCATTCGTTGCATCCAATTCACGGTCTCTATTTCTCTCACTTTCTTTCTGATGACTCCTGGTTGTCTATTTACAGTTTCGATTATCCTTTACTTGGTTGCCAACTTCCTTGACCCCTTCCTCCATTCTGTGTCCACGCTTTTCATGTACAGATACTTGTGCACTTTAGCCACCCATTTATTTTCATCCATGTTCCTGAGTCTGTCTTCAAAACTAATTTTGCTCTGTGCTTCTCTGACTTCAAAAGAGGCCCAACCCATGTCACCCTGCACTGCCTCATTTGTGGTATTACCGTGGGCTCCCAAAGCCAACCGGCCTACTGATCTTTGGTTAACTTCCAAGCCCGACAAGATATCCGATTTTAAGCATAGAATGGCATTTGCGAACGTTAGCGCCGGCATCATTACTCCTTTCCCGACTCCACGCACCACCTCCTACTTATTGTGGCCCCACAGTGCTCTGTGTTTCATTATTGCAGCATTTCGCCTCCCCCTTATTTTCAGATTATCTTGGTGGTTGCTTGAGTAATTATTTCATTCGTTTAAGTGTACGCCGTGGTACTTATATTGCTTGACTATGGGTATGACTTGCTGTTGAATTGACACCACGTAATTACTGCTCTCTTCATTAAAGATCATAATTCCTGATTTCTTTGTGCTAAACTTAAGGCCTAGATTTGTCGCTGCGTTGCCGCAGATATTTGCAGATATCTGTAAATATCTTTTATTGTCCGCTACTAGCACAATGTCGTCTGCGTACATCAGCCCAGGGACCTTCTGTTGCACCATGTGTCCATTATGCATGTAGGATAAATCAAACCCTAATTCGCTTTCTTCCAGTCGTCTTTCTATACCCATAACGTAATGCGTGAACAACAGTGGAGACAGAGGACATCCTTGCTTCAATCCTTGGTGAATTCCCACCCTTTCATTACCTTTTCGACTTTCCCATACAACTTGGTTGTCTCTATATATTTCCCTCAGCAGCTCCACGAAATCGTCATCTATGCCTTCGTGCTTGAATTATCTTCTAAGCGTCTGCCTGGCCTGAACCCATTCTGTAGTTCACCCAATACATCTTTTTTCTCCATTCTATGATGAGAACGTAACTCATTGTTGCGCCACCTTGTGGCCAGAAAAACAAGCAGCACTGAAAGGACAAGGATAGTGGCGAGCCCAATCGTCGTTCGTCGTAATCTCAACTGACTGGTCAAGTCCGTCCGCCATTTATGCGTGTATAATGGTATACATTCCTGAATAATCGCTCGTGCTCGCTTACATTCGAAAATGTACAACAGTATTCGCGTCGCACATACAATCTGATTAGACAAGGTTCCTTCGACCGCTACAGAACCCGCGACAACGTTAGACAGTTTTTATGGCAGAGTTTAGCGTCTTACCGCTACTGTTATCGGTACCGGCTGCGCCTACTGCACATGCGCGGAGTTTGCCGCGCTCCGGTAAGTTAACCGGAAGGTTACCGTGACTGCGTAACAACATGGCATTGCCAAGGCTGCCTACTTCGGTCCTAATTCGCCCGTGTTACTTGCTCTCCGTCTCGACAGCAAGAAGTAAATGGTAAAATAATCCCTCGCTTAGTCTCATTTCACGCTGAGGACAAAGTGTAAGCGCGGTTTTGTTGTTGTTGTTATGTTGCTATCTTGTTGTTTGTTTGGCGCTGCTAGGCCTAGACAGGTGGCATCAAGGCGGAAAATTAGGTCAATTTTTATTTAGCAGATGGTGCCAGATGAGCTGTACTGCCTTGATTAACGCTATATCCTGTAGCCAGCTTGGACAATGCCCTGTTGTTACGCAGTCACGGTAGCCGACGGTAGCTATCCGGTAAACTTACCGGAGCGCGGTAAACTCCGTGCATGCGCACTTGTGGCAGCCGGTATCGATTACGGTAACGGTAAGGAGGTAAGGCTGCGCTAAAACTGTCTATTCAAGAAATTTCGGATACAGTAGGCACTTGCACCAAATGGTACTCGGGGTGGAGAACGGACACCGAGAAGAAGCAAAATAATAACAATGTTATTATACTGCCATGTGTGCACTGAAGAGTTTTAGCTGGTCCGCAAATTTCATACCGTTTGCGGATTATCGGGTTACCGGAGACATAAACATGAGCGGCCGCGTTGGTGGCGCCGTCTGGAGGAGCAGAGTTCAACAAGACAAACACAGAAATAAAACTGAAGTAACGAAATAGGTGTATTTCACTTCGCTGCTGCGGTGTAAACTTTCGGCAACGGCGTAATCGTGAACGTACTGACTTTCAATTTATTTATTTATTTATTTATTTATTTATTTATTTATTTATTTATTTATTTATTTATTTATTTATTTATTTGATAAGGACACTCATGTAGCGGTAAAAGGTTTCTGAGGCATTTCGGTTAGACGGAGTGTCACAAGATGGCGCTGCTGCCGTTGTCGCTGCCGCAGACCTCTCCGGTAACCCAGTAAACCGCAAATGGTAAGAAGTTTTCGGACAAGCTAAAACTCTTCAATGCACACATGGCAGTATACCAACATTGTCTCCGCAGCCACACCCCGCATTCCAGCACCTGGTGTCCTTCGCTGTCACCACACCCCTGCACTAATAAACCGCAATAATAGCATAAGTGTGGGATATTTCGATCACAGTCGCCCGAGAATGATCCTCCGCGCCAAAATTCCGTCCGCTCGAGCTGATTGCCGCTGCGCTCAGGATAATGTGCCTTACGCAACAACGCGGCCATATTTCGCAGTTTCAAGGCGCGTGTAGCATGGCACGGGAAGGGCTGCCCAAGGGACCTGATTGGTGCTCGAGGAGCCGACAGAATCGCGAGGGAGTGCGGGGAACGCCAGCGTCGCGACATAATTGCAGCTGCGCGCGCGCGGAATTATTTAACAGCGTCGTTGCTGAGGTGCATCTGTTAAGTGGCAGATGCATACGGTCTCATCGCGGCCAGTGTGTACTGGCGACGGACGTGTCTAATGCAGGTGGACATTAACGGAATCGCGTTAGTTAAGCCGAAATCAGAGCGAAATTAACGCAACTGCACCAAACATTGTTGCGGAACACAATCCGTGCCAAGCACTCTGCGTGTCTTACTACAAAGACCGTCTGAAATTACCTATTTAGTCACACAATCGTCAGTAAACTTGAGGTACAATTTCCTTATGCTGTTCCCTCCCGATGACCTTCACAGACAAAAAAAAAGTTTAGCAGATCTGTGGTAACGGTCAGAGGAATTTATATATGCATCAAGAGATCTGGTTGAGAGAAAGCAGCTAGAGGCAGGCAATGGTTACTAAAGGCGACCTTCATCACACGGAGATCACTCGCGAAGATCACTCAATATTAATAAAGATCACTCAAGCGTGCTGAAGTTTACATGAAGACCTTTCGAAACGCCGAGAAGTCTGCCAGCTGTCGCAGTGCCCAGCCATTCGACGAATGTTGCATTCTAAAAGTCGCTTTTGAGCGCTCAAGAGCCTTCTGGTGGCACACTTTATAATTGGATGGCGGAAATCAAGCGCTCGCAACAAATTCGCATGATTCATTCAGGACAGCTCTGATGACCATTCCACCTTAAAGCTTGAACAGCAATCGAATCTGGGTCATGTGGCTCCTCCGGTTGCACTGGGAGCAGCTAAGCGTTCGGCTCCGGCATGCTTTGTCGTACTGCCATTTCTAGAGGGGTTCGCGTGTATGCAAACCCAATTGGAGACCGTTCGGAGCCATGGCAGTCACATGTACGTACGGCTTAGTACCGCATATATGCGGTACTTTTTGTGCAGGATAAAACGTGCCCGTAGACCACAGTGCGCTTGTGGCCACCTAGACGAAAATGTGCACCACTTCCTTCTCGAGCGCCTAGGACACGTAAATTGATGGCAAGCACTCAGAGTAGATTTAGTTCTAAGGCTGTTGATAGACGAACATTCTGCCTGAAAACGATACTTCTCACATGGCCAACAGTGAGGCGTCCGAGAAAAGCGCGTGTAGCTGTGAGTATTTTTCTGGAAAATACGAATATCTTTGATTTATATTAAATTTTAGTGCCCTCTGAGAGACATATGGGGGTTGTAAGTCTAAAATTGTTATGTTGTCCACTAGTCATGTAGTGCGTTATGTATGTGTGCTTGCGTTTTGTGCATTCGTCTGCAAAACTGAGCTTCTTTACTCGTTCTAGGACAATTCGAAGTACTTGCAATGTATTTACATATGCAAGTGTACACATGTTTAACTTTTGTAGGTCGCTAGACTCACGTACAGAACTTTCATGCTGTCCGACTGTGTCTTGTGACAGATTTGTTACACATTTCGTAACACATTTTCATACATTTTTCTTTGCGACACGAAGAGGAGTAGCCGGTACCACCTAAAGACGCCAACCTTTCATATTGCATCAGGTCACTAAAAAAAAGTTTAATTGGAAATTTAAAATTATTTACTAACCTTACCATTTTATCCAATAGCTTTTAAGACCTTCAATTTTTCAATAGTACGGATGAACCCAAGGTGTGCTTAGTTCTTACGAAGTTTCACCCCGATGCGCCTTCTCCATTGTTTGAAAATTTCCCCACGTTCTTGCTCCATCAGCGATGATGAGCTCTCAACAGTTGACGCTGCCGTTACCCGGATACGAGAGTACTGAAATAGAAGGGACTGGTTTTTACTGGCAGTGCTCTTCACGATTGAGGCTGTAAAAGTACTGTAGTGAGCATGGGGTCCATATATATCAGGCGGAAACGTCATTTCCCATCAGCGTAGAAACGGCAGCTTCAAGCAAACTGCAGGACGCATACACTGCACGTCCTTACAGTGTAGGACATGTCGGACCCATGAACGCCCTACATACAGCTCGCATAACAATACATTTTGATTGAAATTGAGATGATATTTGTATTATGTTGTCTGCGATTAAATCTAGGGTTTTGTCAAAGTTGCAAGTTTAACCGCTAATAGTAAGCGATTAAATCTGGGTTTTTGCCAAAGTTATAACATTTAACCGCTAATGGTAAGTCTTGCGGTGAACGTCTGCTGAAATCCCATTCGATGTCCGCCGTACCTGTCGTGCTGACCGTCCGAAACGAGGACCATTTCACCACCGATCCTCCCCTCACTTTTCCCAATGTTGTCTGCTTGCTTAAGGCTTTGCGTTGGCAACGATGCAATTTTTTTGAGCACCGAATACACGTTTATTTAGCTTTACCAGCTCTGCTTAGCGACAGTGGGACTGTCAAGTCACCCCGTTTAACTTAGATGAATGCTCTCGTATGCCACATATCTAAGAACATCAAAAAATAAAAATAAAGAAGGCACAGAGGTTTGCACCAAAATCTTGTAAGCAAACGCCGTCGTTCGCTGAGTGCATACTAAATGGCGTTAATATACCGCGCCGAAGCAAACACCGGGGCTTAACCAGGACACGCTGTACCGGCGCAATTTCATCAACGTGCGCCTAATCGTCGATAGATGAACAAGTGCGCGCGTCACCAGCGTCACGCGCAAGAGGGATTTGAACTTGCTATCAAACATACTTTTCAGTCGAACTTTTATTTGAAGAGTGATTTTCTTCTTCTCTCTGTTCAGTTATACGAACTGAAAACGTAGAAGGAAAGTGAAACAAAGTGAAGTTCTCGTTTCTTTTCGAATCTGAAGTTTCGTACCACTGCTGTTGGTGCTGTCAGAGAGGGAGCAGGCGAAAGCATGCCTGTCCTCTGTTAACGACACTGGTCTTTGATTGATCGATTTCTGGCCAGCGAGAGACCGAGACAAGTCGGCGAGCAGTGGTGCGAGCAAACGGCGGAGATGGATCACGATGGTGTCTTCATGAGACACGAGGCGTACTAAGCCCTCTGCGCACTTACTTCGTGTTTTTGCGGAGCCTTGCTTTCTCTTCTTCGGCCTCTCGACTTCCGCCCTTAAGATCGCCCCAACTGCATCTCGAGTCTGCGATCGTTTACTATATTTATTTGATTAGATTTCTACAAAAAAGCCGCCACCCTTTTCAGTCTTGATACGCTGTAACTCGCTTGCACTGAACTTAAGTTCAGTGCGTGCTCAATTTTCTTTGATTCCCGTTGTCTTATGCTCCAGCGATGTAATTTTCCTAATTGTGTAGATATATTGTCACTCCTGGCTGGTGTTGTACAAAAGCGTTTATTTTTTTCCCTTTTATATCCGTTGTAGTACACGGCGGCGAAACACTTCTGCTTCAATCCCTCATTTACTGCAATCAATCGATTGTGCCTTGCTGTAACTAATAAAATAAATTTTAAAAGTAAAATATCCACTTGTGATGATTTGCCTTAAGCGTTGTATGACAACTGCCTTTTGTGCCGATATATTTTGCAGCCGGTTAGCTGGCCCACACCGAACCAACAATCCACCACAAACACGTCAAGCACGCATTCAGGCGGGAACAGCGCTAAGGACGAGGTCGAAGTAAAGTTACCGCGAGAAAATGAATAACCAACCAGCTGATGCTTTTACGTTAATGGGACAAGGACTGAAGGACACAAAGACAACCCAAATAAACTTAATTGGCTTGTATTTAGAGTTTTGATAAATTAGTATTGCGTGATGCCATATGCTGTGCAGCTCGGGTATTTCCGGCTTCGTTTGTTTGACACCCTTCGGCGCCATCGCAGCACACCTCTCCTAATCACTCGGAAGCGAGCCACTACGTGTGGTGACATGCAAATAACGAAGCGCGGCAAATGGCGAGTCAATACAGGCTATGCTTTAAAAGGCAACTTTCTTACTAATTTGACATTACGTAATGTCCGTCATGTATATTGAGAAAGCGCCTTCATTTTTTTCCTCCCAGTCGGTGACGCAAGTGCTACCGTGCGAGATTGAGAGAAGTGGGAGCCTATAATAGACAAACTTGAACGATGGGAAGTCGAAGTCACGAAAAAAAAATAATGAGACAGAACGTAAAGTCGTTAAAAAATAAGGTGAATATAAAAAGGTCCAGATACATCGAGTAATGGGTAGCAGGGACGCGTCACTTTATTCCAAAGTAAGAATTCTTCACGATTTGGTTCCGGAATCACTCGCCCAGAATATTAATAAAAATGCCTATTGAGGACTTGTAAGATAGTGCATCAACCATTCGGCGGCTATGTACCATTCGGTACATGAACCATTCGTAGATAAGAGCCTAATCAATGACGCAGCTGTAACACATAAAAACTAGCCTAACAGCAAACACTCTTTAAGTGTTTCAAGATAACTGGCCTTGTTCTTACTTGGAAAGTTCAACACATGGCCTAGTTGATATATGCTATGTATGATAAAACACATATTTGCTGCAAGGAGGAAACACAGCACGTCTGCGTGTTTGTGCTTCTTGAGAAGACGCACGGTGCGCCTTATCTTTGTTTGCCGCTTATATTGCACTGGTAACATGAATCAAGATTTCTAAATTCAGTCTTTGTTTTTTTAGTCGATCTTTACCGACAAAAAATAATGTGGACCTGGGCAGACGCCGCCAAGACCGACGACATAACGGCGTGCTGCAGCTGCAGGAACTTCAAGGCCTCATCGCTACCTGTGTTTTGTTCTTGCGTCTTTTCCGCCTTAATAAGCCTCTTCTTCTCATGGCAAGAGTGACTTTTTTAGTATTTCTGAAGTATAATTTACTAATACAGCTCGAAATACTTTTATATTTAGTGTCCCTTTAGGAACACTTAGCTCTCAAGATCTCCGGTCAACGCGAATTGAATGAAACTTTGCCTTCTGTCTTTGTTTCTCCCAACTAACCGGTCTTATTACAGTGTTTCCGCACAGTATGGGAATGCGCGTACATGTACATGTACCATTTTCGTTGACCTCCTGAACGTCAGGCATGCGCCGAGAACACGTTTTGAGCATGCGTCCGAAATGGAGAACGCCGAGACAAAAGTCGTGCCGGCGCATCGAAGATTGATCACCGTGTCGTCCACAGAGGTTGGGAGTAGCTGGCTGGGTGGGAATGGTTTGCGCTGTGACGACGACGAATGGTCTTTCTGACAACTGGAGCAGCCGCCGTGCGCCCCTACCAAACCATTTCCTGTCCAGCCCATGTTTCGTCTTCTGTGCATCAATATTTCATCTTGCATTGCTTACTGTCACCCTTCGTACACTTCTTGACTTCACTAGGACGACGTCAAGTCTTTACGACTCGCATTTTTTCCGGTTCTGATCTTCATTCTCGCACAAGCAGAACTGCAGATTAGTTTTCTTCGAGTTTTGCTGTCGGACGTGATTTTTTTTTTGCACGCGCAGAGAGAGTCAGTGTCTTCCAAGGACCATTAGGGACAACTTGTCACTGCTGCGCTCCGTTCCCACTTTTCCGCATTCCTAATGGAAGCATGTACAACTGTCATTTTTATTTATTATTGCTACATTACATGGCAGTCTCGTCCTCATCTGCCTTCCTCGTAGAATATGAACATATTCGCACGGACTTTGGCAAAAGAGCTCTGCGGAAAACCTGCATGAACTCATTCGCTACGGATGTACTTAAGCTCCTCTCTTACTTAACGAGTCAACAGCCTTCTTTGAATTCTAATGGCTATACTAGGCCAAACTAAAACCCATCCTGTACATGGCAAGGAACTCTGCCTAAGTAAATAATTGTATGCTACAGCTTTATTAAAAGAGGGATAGCTCATCGGCCAATTAAGGGTAGTGGAGTTGGGGAATTGGGAGATGAGGACAGAGCCAGTCACCGAGGAATGCTTCCCCGCACGGTTGCACCATGCGGAGAATGCCTGATTCTGCAGCAAAGGCGAACAGCGCTCGCAGAACACTGTTGGCCTCCGCTGAGGGACGGATCCACTTCTCGAAGCTGGCCACTAGCCCCCGGTGCATTCGTCAGAGGGCACTCCCACAGCAAGTGCCTGATGGTTGGCGCAGCTGCCGTTATACGCTGGGCAACCTGTTTGTAAGAGTGGTAGCGGATCTTGCATTTCCCGCCCATGAAAGATTTGCCATTCATACAAGTTTGTGGAGATAAGGTAGTTGGTAGAGATTTATTTCCCTATAACAGCGTTCGTATTGTCCTTTTTCTTACGTGTGCCTTCTCTGTGTTGTTTAAAAACACTTTTAGGGAAATTGTCACTCATAAAAGCAAAACATAAATAAAGTGCGAAGTAAAATACATGCTGTCAATCTACATTCGCATTGTTTGTGACTAGGACCTCATATCAACCAATTCAAGTGTTGTCGGCATCAACAAGCAATGATCTTCAAGGCACATCGAAATGTGTGCGCTACAACAAAAAGCAGTGTCTAGAAAACTCGAGAATAAAAAACAAATTTGGTATTTTACGTGCCATAACCACGACATGCTTATGGGTCACGCCGTAGTCGGGTACTCTAGGTCAGTTTAGGCCACCTGGGGTTCTTTAATGTGTACCCAATGCACGGTACACGGGCGTTTTTGTATCTCGGCCCTGTCAAAACGTGACAGCTGCTCCCGGGATTCGATCCCGCACCGTCGGGCTTAGCAGCACAAAACTCCAGAGTACCGACCGGAGATGTAGCTCTTCTCACAATGAAACTTTAGAGATAGACCAGCCAATACAAGCTAGAAACAAACCAACAGGGAAGACGCATGTGTCTAACGCCAAACGTTGAACAGACGGGACACACGTAAACACGAGCATACATGTGCCGCGAGTGTTCGTGTTTATCGGCGTCTCCAGCGTTAGTACTTAGCCTGTTTCGGCTCGGAAACATGGTCCAGCAAGCTCTAGCCGGCCCTAACTAAGATTATGTTGCAGCAGATAAGACCAGCGCGCACAAGAGAAATAAGGAAATAAATAATAAAGAAAGTACAAGGTTAAGCAGGATCTAATAGGAAGCGTTCAGCCGCACAGGCGACGTGATTGGACTACCGGAAGCCGACAAAAGCCAGTAAACGCTCAGTCTGCTCATCGATTAAGGAGATCACGTACATTCCCTTCACCGAATGCTTGCCTATTTATTCTGTGTTCTCGTTAGCAATGGGCGCATATCTAACCAACAAGGTAACGTGGTTTCACGGGAATCTCTCCTCGTTAAGCTTAAATCTGCTGCGGGAGCGATATTGGATGGGACACACTGGGCAAACAGACTGCATCACTATACGGCGTAGTGAGCAAGCAAGAAGCGATAGGGGGGAGGGGGGGGGGGCGCATAGCAAGTGGCGTGTGCATCACGGATGCAGGTAAAGAAGGCAGCAACACGTATGCTCTAATTGAACGGCAACGCAAGAAGAATGTTGAGACATGCGCGTATGTTTTGTTTCGCACGTAAAGCTCGAGGATCGCACGAAATGCAGTGTCCATCATTGAATCGTAAGTTGCTTGGAAGGCGGTACGAGAAAACACCACAGCGAGAGTAATTCTGTCAATTTGTTTTTCCTTAAATAATAGAACACTATATCAGGGACCAAAGTGTTCAGGACGCGCTAGCGTCGGCTGAATTGCATCGCTGCGCTATCTGCCGGTATCATCATATAAGAGAAATGAGGATAGATCTTAACAGCATTATACAAAGTAAACCACTATTCTTAGAGTTATGTTTATAAAATGAGCCGGATAATACAATAAAGCTTTAATCTACAATAAGAAACTTACACACCAATGTCATGGCTTGATAACGCAGTTGTCCGTCCATATTGTTAGAAAATGGGCATTTTGTTTTCATTGCAAGCACCGTGCAAACGGAGGACTAAGGGAAGAACACGGGACGAGCTCTGTCTATCAACGGAGGTTTTCTTCATTATAACGCACTCCAATTTGAAAACCTTCATACAACTCAAGAAACTTCCGTCACGTGTGCAAGAAAATCATCAGTCATCAATAAAAGCAACTTGTTTCTGGTGACAACAATGCAAACGCTTGGCTGATGCACATGCTCTCATGTATGACATTGTGAAAAGCTTTAGCTGTATTATGCTTTCGCTGATCACGATGCCTGTCTGGTTGCTTGCCGTCATTTGACAGCAAGTCTCTAATCATGCGGGATCGCGATACGCGCACTCGTGAAATAGCTGAAGCTTTTCACATCGCCAAAATGAGGGCATGTGCATTAGCCAAACGTTGGTATTACTACTAAGAAGTAGCTTTTATTGATGGATTATGACTGTGTTGTTTCTGTGACCTTAAAAAAAATTCTGAATTTGTATCAAGGGAGACGTGTTTGAGCACGTTATTTTGAATCAAGATCAGGTGATAGAAAACTGATGACCCCCCCCCCCCCCCCCCCCCCCCCCAATTCTGAAAACCATTTTGGCTACGCCCTACACCAGTGATCCTCGTCCTGAACCCTTTCGCTTGTCCTCATCCGTTTGCGCGCTACTTACAATGAATCACTTCCAGCTTGGTCGCTTCACCATCTTCCTACAGTTATGTTTTCTGCCATAAATTTCGAGAGACGTTTTGGACATGCAGCTCTTCGAAAGCGAAAGCACTTTGAAAGCGCCTTTCTCATAGCATACGTGGTAGGCTACCTGCTTTTTTTTCTTTTTTTTTCTGGAGAGTAATGCACTATCAGAACAGAAATTCCTTGGCCAATGCTTTCTAAAGAACTCCGCGCAGAAGGCTATTAGTGGGCTGCTTAAGTTTCTGACGTACACAGGCTTCCATAGAAGAACCTGATAAAGCTGCCTGTTACCGATGGATTGTGTATGAGTTATATGATGGTAGGGCCTTTTTTTTTCCCTTTTTGTAGCTGTCTTCTTACACCTCCTCCCGTGCAGGTAATGCAAGAAGAACTGCCGGTGGTTAATTTCACTGCCTCTCTCTATATATCATTTCTTTCTGTTTCTCATTCTTTATCAAGCTCCTACGTATAGAGGTATAGTACTGGGTTGCTGGGAAGAGTCCCATACAGGAACGGACTGACTGCAGCTCGTTCTCAATAAACATACGGCCCGACAATAACTTAGCGCACGTGGACGTTGCCGCCAACCAGTCTTTTACCGTCAACACCGCCCGACACATTGTTCACGTACTACCGTGCTCAGTATGAGATACAACGAGAAAGCGCTTGGCAAAGCGGTTGCGCGTGGTAGCTCATACTGAGTGCGAAAGTACTTGAATATGATGACGAGGAGCTACGACAATAGCAGCAGCAACAAGAGTGTGCTCTAGAGCTGTTCCGCGAAGAAGAGTGACACGGATGGAGAAAGGAAGCCCGGACACCTCGGCTGATGGATTGCTGTGGACGCGACTTCTAATGGGAAAGTAAGGAGCTTAGCCGAAGACTCAGGGCGCAATTACATCGTCTCGTTTTTCTCCTCCAAGGCTGGCCTGTCTCTGCGGGTGGGCGCCTAGCACAAGCGATAAAGAAGGGCGCACAGGGGGGAGAATAAAAAAAAAGAAGAAAATAAAAGCATTGCGGGCACTAAAACGGGACAAAGTCTCAAAGAAAGTACGCTGAAACCGACAGTTAGGAAGTCGTGGTAACGGACACACTGTGAACACAAAAGAAAGACTAAGATGGCTTAGGAGAGCCGGAAGTGAGATGAGAGTGTTGATAAAAAGGCGGGCTCAAGTGTTGTCCGGTCAGGCTGCCGTTGCTGGCCGCCATTTTTTTTATTTCGCTAAGTTTTGAGCCAACTATCTTTTCAAGCTTTATTAGTTAAGGAGCTCTCGCAAAACATCCTTCAGTTATTCTCCTAACTTACACTTGCCCTTTAACCTTCGGGCTGGATGAAAACGCTTTTATTTTTTATTTCCACCTGCATATGTCGCCTTGAAGAAGACAAGTCCACTTAATTATTGATACGTTCGCTCCTGCTCTCACCTTGCTGTCATTTTGCTCATTGTTTGTGAGTGAACATTCATCAGCGGGTGTGCGCACCCTGACTCTTCCTTTTTTCTTCATATCTGCATTTCCTCTTCCCTACGTGTAAGGTAGCCAACATGGCGCTACCATCGTTCCCTGCCCGCGTTTACCTCTCTCTCTCTCTCTCCCTCTCTCCTAAGCTACCGCTAAATACAGCCACTGCAATATGCGCCACAGACTCCACACGTTCCCAGATGTTGCTTATACCCGTATTCCCCCCCCCCCCCCCCCCCCAAAAAAAAAAAAAAAAAAAAAAAAGGCGAAAGCTTGCACTAGGCCACGCAAAGCTCAAGACACAGCGAAGCTGGCCAATTGATTGCGTCTTGATGGCTTACTTATTGATGGCTTAGATAGCATGCTGGTGCATGCGCAGAACTACCGTCACGAGGTCTTTCCTGGCCTCGCAAGATGGACTCACGGCAAGTTCTCCACAGTCGACTTCGTCAAGCTCTGTAGAATCCGCGCACCGGAATCCTCTTCATGCATACAGTAGGCTAACTGCGCGTTGCATAGCGCAGCTTGCAACACCGACACCGCGTTCTACCGTGTTGCAATGCCGAAAAACGCGTTCCAGCAGACCCGCTCCGCTTCGGCAAGAAAGTTTATTTATTTCTTCATTGCTGCTGATGATAGTTTCTTGATACGAACCACAAATTACGGCTGGCTTAAACAGCTTCACTGTTAAAAAATCCCTCCACTCAACACTCCACCTCGGCTCAATGATGATGTTTATTGGAATCCTTCTTGAGACAACATTTATCTCCATCTAGCCTTTTGCCTATCTGATCTAGATATTAACTTTCGTATTTTAAACCTCGGTCACTATATCGAACCATTCACTACACTCGCAATGACTCCGGTTCTATCAATCTCTTCCCTGCTTTTTTCACACCAATAACATAATCGTCTCTTACTAACCTTGACTGCTGACCAGCTAATACTTCCATATTTCTTGAATTCCCTCGCTTCTGGAAGGTGGACACTTCCCACGGGTCTCGTTTGGTGAATATCTTGGCATTCCATTACGATGCGCAGAGTCGTTTCCGGGGGTTCCTTGCAGCACACGCATGCCTTATCCTGTGGCGTATATTTGATCCGGTATGTTTTTGTCCTCATGCAGCCAGCTCGGGTATCAAATAGCGAGGCACTGCCCCATAGGTTATCACACAGATTTTCCCTCCTGATTTCTTTCTTGAAATTTTCGCTAATCTGCATGGTCTTTACTGTTTGCATCCTTTGCATATAATTTACCATATCTGTCTCAAGAAAGTGGATGGTGAAAGAAGTGGTGCCATCTGAAAGAAGAAAGGTTCCATCTAATTTAGTCGAGCTGTGGCGCAGTGCTCTCCTGGGTGGAATGGAGGAAGGGCCCCCAGTCGAGGAACGTGTGGCAATACCCCTGTTTGTGCCTCGACCATCTACCATTCCTCAAAACTTCCCTCTCGGCCAAATCCGCCCACCGCCACTCACTAACGCTGGATTCACAGGAGCAGACAGATCACCAGTTTTGTCTGTGGATGAGAATTACGTGGCTCACTGTCGCCAAACCACACATCACAAAAGGAAGCCCCTGACGAGTTGCTTGAGGTGCGATTTATTGCAGCTAGGCCACGCCACACTCGGCTATGAACTGATTAAGCAGTACGTGTCGGTCGTGTGAATCCAGCTTAAACCAGCATCTCTCTTCTCGCACACCTTCGCGCCTCCACCTTCTTTACCAGGAAATCATAACATATCACGTGGAAGCGATGCCGGGGACGCAACACTCTAATTGCTAGTAGATACAGCGTTCGACCGCTGGTGCCACGCTGCGCCGCTCGCGCGTACCGCGTTTCTAGGCGGTTTCTTTCGCCGAGGGCGCTCGAACGCAATCATATGGTTCGCATGAATGCAACCCTTGGAAGCGTGGCTGTATGGCTAAGTGGTTACGGCGCTCACTTCGGAATCATGCGTACGCTGGTTGGAATCCCGTCCTGGCTAGAATTTGTTTTCTTAATATCACGCTTTCCCTTTTTTTTCCCTCTCTGTTTGCCAGCGCGGTCGCTTGAACCCCGGTGCCACGGCGCCAGCCGTGGTGCCGGGCACCGACGCGAAGCGGCGGTCGTTGGGGTGTTGCTACGCTGCGCTCCGCAACACCCCAAATAAAAAAAATACTGCTCCAGTCAGGTAGACTGCTCCCTCCCTGATAGTGAGATTATATTTGGATCATCAAAACACTGATGCGTTTATTTAGGAATACCACCGATCCCCTAACAGCAGGCTAGTCACCACCAGCCCAGCGTGTTCTCCGTCAACGCCTCCTCCGTTCCAACGGCGCGGCTAGCAACATGGTACGCGCGAGCGGCGCAGCGTGGCGCCAGCGGTCGAGCGCTGTATCTACTAGCAATTTGAAATACGCTGCCGGGACGGGTGTGGATACATACCAGAACTCCAGTGGCATCGTAGACGCCTCTAATCGAACTTGACGACATAAATAAAGTTTAGAGAATGATCCAACCCCCGAGCGTGAGCACGGTGTGAATGTATATGCAAAGCGGCAGGCAACAAAGGTTCGGCATTGCTTTCATCTTGCCACCAAATCAAGACTTTCATTCTATACCTTTCATTTAAATGCCCAGGAATATGGACGCTCTGTTCAGCTCGAAAGCTCGAGCACGGTGGCCTGACTGCAGCGCTATAACTTGAGCCTGTTGAGAACGAGCTCTACGGGATTGAGCGTGCGATAACAAAATAGAGATACCCCTTTCGGTGACATAAACGTAATGTTGGTGCCATGGAGTCATAGTTCAGGTATTCTCGAAAGTGTCACCAAGCGCACTTTGGTCCTGCCGCTTACAGGGAATGTTGTCAGAAAAGTTCACAATGCATTCTTGCGCCCGCAGGACAGGTTTACCGTGTGTCCCGCGGGCTTTCGAGTGGATGGCACAAACTTAGCGCTTTAAGTTTGAAAGGAGCAGCGTGGATAAGCCCTCCGCATACTCTGTCATGAGGGTGTGTACAAAAAGGCTTTGCATGAAAGTGGCGGTGAATACGCGGCTCTAGGCAGGTGACGACGTGATCTCACAATTTGCGTTTGAATCACGTCGGAAGACCTTAACACGGAGACGGGAACGACAAAGCATTGCCATCGCGGTGTAGCGCGAAGTACGGATTCGGCTTCTTTTGTCAGTCCTTAAATCTCCCGGTGAACTTATGCAAAATATATCCGTTCCATACAGAAATATCCAAAAGCCTTTCTTTCTGGACTTCAAAAGACCAACGGCGTTTAAGTCGCCGCATCCCAGTAAATCACGCAGGAATGTCTGACCGCACAATGTATTGAACAGCCAGCGTTCCGTAGCTCACGCAAGCAGTACCCACGAGTATTAGCTTAATCGTCCCTTTAAAAGTTGCATTCAGAGAGTTTACTTCCTGTTTGCAGGTGTATTATAGACAACTTTACTGCACAACCTATCTGTGCTGTGTTTATACCGACGAGAGGAGTGAGTGAGTGAAATAACTTTATTCAGGTCCAGAGAAGACGCAGGGGAGACCCCGCGCCACCCGGCTAGTCCCACATAGGGACCGCCAAGCCGAGCTTGACGGCCCGATCGCGGGCACTCTGGACGGCCAGGGTTAGGTCGTTGAGTTCGGGGCTGCCCAAAAGCGCAGCCCACCTATCCTCGCTGAAGGCGGAGCCGATGGCATTACACTCCCACAACACATGGTTTAATGTTGCCGTTAGTCCACAGGCAGGACAGCCTGCACTGGGATACCTTTGAGGGTATATGGCGTGAATAACCGCAAGGTTAGGATACACACGAACTTATAAAAGTCGAAGGAGAGGAGTAACAATGCGATTCAAGACGTCACATGTCACGATCTCCACGGCTGCAGAGCTGACGGCTCTGCGCAGTGCACTTCAATTTATTAACGCAGAGAGTCCTGGTACATGGGCCGTGTTTTCCGACTCGAGACCCGCTTTACAAAGTATGCAGGCAGTTCTCAGACGTGGAGCTCACGAACACTTAACGTACGAAATTGTCAAACTGCACCACGACGTCAAACAGAAAGGCCACGAAATTATTTTCCAGTGGCTCCCTGGCCATTGCGGGATCAGTGGAAACGATCACGCAGACAAAGCTGCCTGAGAGTCACATCGAGAACAACACAGCGTTCCCATTCCTCTTTCCAGGACAGACGCTGCAGAGCAGCTTCGTCACCTGGCACGCAAGCTATCTTTAACTGAGTGGAACACCCCAAATATAAGGTGCATCAGGCTACATGAACTGAACCCTTCGCTCCAACTCCGACCTCCACCCGGGATTCACCGAAGTGAGGCATCGCTTCTATACCGGCTACAGTTGGGAGTGGCTTTCACGAAGGCGTACTGTGCTTTGATTGGAATGACCGAAAGTGCTACGTGCGAAGTCTGTGGCAGTGAAGAGAACATCGAACATTATACAAACATTATCGAACGCATTGCGACGACTGGATGATCGGCCGTTGTCTGTGCATGGGCTACTTGAAGAACGTCCCCATCGCTCGTCAGCCCACAAAGCTGTGAAGGCACGGTTGTCTTTCTCGAGGGCGACTGGGCTATGTGAACGCCTTTGAATTACTAAGGCCCTCCGCGTGCGTGCACGAGCGCACCATGTCCTCCCTCCTCCCCTCCATCTCATCTTTCTATTCCCTCTTTCCCGTCCGCCAAAGTAGCGTAGCCAACCAGACGCATTTCTGGCTAACATCCCTGCCTTCTCTACTTCTCCTCCTTGTCTTGTTCACTATGTTTTCTTTTACAGCGAAGCTGTTAAGGGCTCAGTCTTCGATGGTCGCGTCCGGATGTAGAAAAAAATCTCATTGGCCGTATGCTGTATGTGCGAGTGAAAGCGCGCGAGGGACGCGCGCTTTCACGGGGAGCGAACGCACGGCGGAGAGCAAACGCGATTCTTTCATCGCGCGAAAGGCCGTGGGGGGATGGGAGTGAGGCAGGGGAGGCGACGTTTAGCTGCGGCACCAAATGCGTATCTTGCGACCGGGCGCAAGCTAGGGAACTGGCAACTCCCACGCGAAAGGAGGACAGCGGGAAGGCAGCACGGAAGGGAGGGGTGGCAGCTTCTGCTATGCGGGCAACTTGTACTTTGCGCGGCGCCAGGTGGTCGCGCGCACCGTATCTTGAAAGCGATCTGCAACACGGCTCCTACCTTTGTATGCGCTGTGCTTTCGCTGCTCAGTTTTCGTTGAAGCGATAGACTGCATGAACCTTTGCTCGCTGCTGCTGGCGCGCTTGCTCACGCCAGCGTTTTGACAGCGGTTATGTGCGGTACACAAACAACGCGCAGAAATGTTGTCGACGGCGGCGGCGTTTTGTCCGCGTTCGCACCGAACGCGCGTGGCGTTGGTGCGAACGCCTCAAAAATATTTGAGTCTGTGCTGCACATATCAATCACATGCAGCATATGTAACGGCGTAATACCTAATAAACATGTGTTTATAATGGGCCGTTAAACAACAACAAACCTCGTCGGCTTTATGGCCCACGCATCAGAAGCGGTGGAGAACAGGGGTTAACTTGACACTGTTTACTGTGACTTGAGCAAGGCGTTTGATGTTGTCAGTCATGTCCTGTTGCTCCCAAAACTACGAAGCCGACGTTTCTGCACCTTTAATGCCTTTGCTGCTGGACTACCTGTCATACTGACAATGCCAGGTTACCTACAACGGACAGTCCTCAAGCACGTACATAGCTAACAGTGGCGTTGCACAGGGCTCTGTCCTTGGACCACTACACTTCTGTGTCTTTGTAAATGATGTATCGAAATCACACAGAACTCTTCCCTCTTGCTTTATGCGGTTGATATAAAGATATTCATATAAATTTGCAGCCTTCATGACTGAACTCTACTTCAACGAGACGTATCCGCTTTTGCCGATTGGTGCGTGCCAAACAAACTAGTGCTAGACGGCCAAAACGCGAAAGTAATGTCATATACACGCTAGACAGATGAGTTCCGTTTGCCTTACCACCTCAACAAATCCACACTCTCTCGGGAGTGCGAAGTTACTGACCTTGAATCATTTTTGATTCCAAGCTCGCCTTCCCGCCCAACATAAAATTTATCACTTATAAGCGTGGCCTGCCAACCCTGGGCACTGCAAGTCGAATCTCGAGAGAGTTCAGAAATACAGGAGTGTTTGTTAAGCTGTACACACTCCTGTGCAGACCTCTGCTGGAATGTGCCGCAGTCGTTTGGAACAGTACTTGTCAGTCTAACAAAGATCGAGAAGACAGACTCCAGAGAAAATTTGTCTCTATAACATCGATATCGGTACTCCAGACAGGTCAGCCGTGAACAACAGCCTCGCTCTCAGTTCTTGCTTGGTCTAGAAGACCTGGATTGCAGATGCACGAAAGATGAACTGACTTTCTTATTGATTCTGGCATCTCAAAGAATCCCCTGGCAAGGATTCTGCGGGCCTGTAACGATCAGTCACAAGAAATTGACATGCTCCACAGATATCTGCCACTTTCCAAGCACTACACGAATCCATTTCATGATTAAATTTTAGAAATGTCACTGTTCTTTTTGTATGTTATATAGGAGATCATTGGTACATGACATGCGTACTCTTTATTCTTGTTTGTGTTACGTATCTGTATTCCTTGTTCCATGGGATGGTTACCGTGTGCTTGGCGTCCAGACTTCCAGAAATCTCAATTAATTGTTTTTTATATGTTGTATGCTATACTTTATTATGTTATCATATGTTTTCTTATGTTGTGTTATGCTATGCTGTGTTATATATTATGTATGTTATATATTGTATAACGCAATTGTATAGAATATGCACTTTTTAACACATATGCATTTTTAATGCATGTATATCTAAACGTTATAACATTTCTGACGTGCGCCAGCCCCAAGGCCACCAGAGGGTCCCTGGGCACGTTAATAAGATTGCTTATTATCATTATTACTTCTAATTTATAGTTGTTGTTCTTGTTGAAATATTGCTGCTTCTTGGGCGAGCTTTTAGTTGGTATTGTGCAGGGGTGCGCTAAATGACAAGGACTGAGCGAGGCACACAAGAACACATAAGGGAGTGCACCAACAACTCACGTTTATTGAAATTTCACGTGTTCATATACTGGCACAGCCTCCCGCATGTTTAATAATTTCACGCGAGCATCGACCACATGGCTTGTCAGCGCCGTATATTGGCTAGAAGAGGAGAGATAGCCAATGTACGCGCAAGCGCACAAAGAGCTCTCAAGTGCGAGCGTCATCTGTGATGCTCTTCACTTCAGGGACTGCACAAGCTCTGCCTTCTTTTTTTGCAGCGTAAGCTGTTATGGGCTCATTCCAATAGCCGTTTTGGTTGGCAATGGTGTCCGCCGCCACAGCCGCCGCCACCGCTGGTGACCGTAACCGCTATAGCCGGAAATGCGAAAAAAAGTACCCAGTCCTGCCAGGACCGAACCGAGGCCCACTGCGCGGGAGTCGGACGCTTCACCATTGAGCCACGCAAGGCAGCGGAAAAATGCCCTATAAACGTGCCCTAGGCAGGCGCGCAGGTGCGGACGACGAGATGCGATTCAGACGAGGCGCGCAATCAACGCGATCCCAAGCCTCCGCCAGTATGGTGGCGCCATCTAGTTAAGGCGCCTGCAAACGCAGCGTGCGCCGGCCCAGATGACGAGATGCGATTCAGACGAGGCGCGCAATCAACGCGATCCCGAGCCTTCGCCAGTATGGTGGCGCCATCTAGTTAAGGCGCCTGCAAATGCAGCGTGCCCGACATGTATGTTGCATATAGCAGTTGCATGCTGCATGTAACTGGACCTGGTTAACTTAAGTAGTCTAGGTGACTATTTGTCACCAGCCCGTTTTGAAGATTCCAATAAACAATCATCATCATCAACAACAACAGCGTACCGTGCCATGGGTCAAGGGATGTGAGATGTGCGCCACGTTTTCTGGATACCTCTTCGCTACACGTTATGGCGTCTCCTCGCAAGGTACGAACCGCTGCTGAAGAAGCGAATCGTAGAGCTACGTGCGCGGCTACAACCATGGCATCATCGGGGTCAGCAGACTGCTATGCAGAGAGCATTACAAGCCGCAGCTCGCCGTCGATGCCGGGCGGACAGTTCAGATCGTTCTCCTCAAAACGGCGCGAAGAGACCTTTGCCGCTAAGACCCTGTTGTGCGTGGTGCCGAAAATTGGAGCTACACTTGAGCCGCTCCACCAGCTTACGCTGCGACTGTTCTGCGTGTGCCGTGCAGCCCTGTGACTTTTTTCTTCTATCGACGTGATGTAATAGGAGAGGTTGGAACCTTTGCGTGGCAACCGCTATTCCTCGTCGCTTGGCAAACATAATTGCGTCACGAAATGTGGCGAAAGACACTGAATGAAGTCCAGCATGAACACAAAATTCTGCACATCAGTCCAGGAAGTCACAGAAAATACGCATGAACCAGTTGTATACGGAAATACAACTGCTTCTAATTTTTATCTGTTAAGCCTGATCATTCACAAACACCACCTCGTATTTTCTGATAAATTCCGTTTATAATTATTTTTCATCTTAGTTTATGTAACAAGCGTATGCTCTCTTAGCCAGTAATTTATACAGTGGCCTGTCTATCTGATGTATTTGCAGTCACATGGCGTGCCACTATCACAACCTTCTAAGACTCCTTGTACAATACATCGCACATTGCCTTCTACATTTTCTTTAATAAGTTCACTCGGAAGTGATTACGGAAAAGATATATTCTGGGCATAAAATACGGTGCATGTGTAACTGTAAAGAAGGGGTTTACTCATATTCTTGTCATCCGCTTTCGAGGAATCTAGACCTCTGTGTGGTCCCAGATGGCCGAAAGAAACCTTGAGGTGTGTTTCGAGATCACTGAGATTGCGTGAAAATACCGGACGCGCCAGCAACATGGCAATGTGCTACACGTAGTTTCATCTTGATCTATGCGTTTAAGCAAGTAAATGCACTTTTTACTGTCGCAAAAATGAGGAGATGAGGAGATAATGTTCACGTACACGGAGACGCAGTTTTTGGCATCTAACCATGATATTTAAATTTTTAAACTATTTTTTTCAAGTTTATAACATAACCTTAGGCAATAAACCCCACATTGAAGAGCGAATATATCACACATTCATGTTCGGGTCTCAGGAGGATAAACAGCGTACAAAATCCGAAGGACTCTAATTTTTCTTCCAAGATTGTTTTTTTTTCTTCTGTGCATGGAGCATGGCCCGAAAGACGAAACATCTGCTCGATACATGCAATATAGTTTACTTTGCGTGCTGTCATCTTGAAACACCAATGTGTGCCTTCCCTATTACACGGCTAGGTAGGTCGTTCATTATTACATGACGTTCAATAACGCAACTACAAGGAGGTTGTACCGATAAAAACGCAAAAGCTAGCATAGCTATTTTATTTATATATCATTGTCCCTTCGACTTGAACGACTGGCTACAATCATCGTTCTTTTTAAGCGAGCAAAATTTATCATTTCTTTTTACGTCGGCAGTAAATTATCCACGGTGCACACGATTACAATATTCTCTCACTGAGTAGACGACTCGAAGCAGCCTGCAAATACTCGACTTCAGACCTTTGTTCCAGATTCGACACATCGCTATCGACGCGGGGTCGAAATCGCGAGGGCGACTCAAGGCTGAAATCATCAGCATATTGTTCCGATTATCATGGGCGAACGAACCACCCACCGTAGCACGTCCCAGACAAGAAAAGGCTTTATGTTTCACTCGAAAAGACGAAAGCAAATCACGACGGTATGGCCCAGTGAAGACAGGAAAGGAACGCTCGCCTTCGACCATCGGTCACTATATTGCATTTTGTATACTCCCACTAATGTGATAAACAAACACGGCCACAATGATGCCGACTGGAGGACAAAGTGGGCGTAACTCCTTGACCTATGTCTTTGCATGCGTACTCAGCGTGGATTTTCCTTTGAGAAACAAACGCAACGTTCTTGGTGTGTTGTTGGGTACCCCGCTAATGCACTTCCGTCATGTCCCACTTTCGCTAGCAACATGCTCGTCTTGGTAGCCAACAACATAGCAAGTCATTAATGGTGGCTCCATTCATAAATAAAGCACAGATCGGGTGGCCGTCTATGGAAATGACTCTCTTAATGAATGT
This sequence comes from Dermacentor silvarum, assembly GCF_013339745.2. Lineage (NCBI taxonomy): Eukaryota > Metazoa > Arthropoda > Arachnida > Ixodida > Ixodidae > Dermacentor > Dermacentor silvarum. The sequence goes on along the minus strand of NC_051160.1, from coordinate 2,897,134 downwards.
TTCGTCCGCGAACCACTCCGACATGCCTACTTTGTGTAACAATTCACCATGGTTGTTCAGTAGTACGGTTTACGGTATTTTACAGGATCAAAGTTATTATCGAAACCTTCCACCCTGCATGCTGCTAAATCTGTTTGATCACTACTTGTTGCTGGGCTAGTTGGTTCATACGATAATGGAAAACACGAGAAAACATACTAAAAATACCAAAAAGAAATGAGTGGTCTCTCAACCATGTTTCTGCAGAGAAGACAAGCACACGTTTTAAAAAAGGTTCCAGCATGCGCAAACACACTTGCGCCCCAAACTCGGACCAGATAGCACTAGAAATAAAATTGCCAATACACACACGTATTGTAACATACACTCGAAGAATTAACGTTCACGGCTGCGCATATCCACAAACGTATCATAATACTAAAACTCTTTTCCATCTGGTCGTTCCTTCACAGGATTTCGCGCCTTTTACACCATAATTAATCGACGTGATATTTGGCCAAATGAAATCCTGAGATTCACCGTCCCAAAACAATTCATTGGCTATATGAGAGGCGTCGTAGGAAAGTTCGAGAGGGAGAGGAGGGCCTTCTGAAGAATGAATAATTTAAAGCTACTGCAGTTATTTAATGTACTCCCAAGGCTCAGTACAGGAACCTCTTCGTATTCTTCCCCCTATATAAATGTGCGCTAAAGTGCTTAGAAGTGGACCGCACGGCCTCAATTTTAGCAAACGGATGCCATAGCCACTGAGGAACTGTGGTTGCTGATATTTTGGATTTAACGCTCGCCGTGACTAAATATACTGCTGATGTCTTCAACGATTTATTTCGCTTGATCTTAATCTTCATGAGGCTGCTGTAGAATATACTGGAGTATGAAAGTATTGTTTGGAACCCCCACAAGGCTTCACAGATAAATTTTAAGAAAAGTTCAGAACAAAGCGCTTAGATTTACTTATTCGAAGTACTCGTGGTTTTAAAGTGTGACATCTCTTCAACTATATAAGCCCGAATTCTCGTCCTGTGTGCACGGCGATTTGGTGCTTCTATGAAGCTCTTGTATATACTCCCTCATGGAGGCACAAATACAATATCGACAAATCAAAGCATCTGCGGCAACATGATCGCCGTTCATCATGACAAGTGCAAATGATCCTTTGTGCTCGTTGTAATACTTTAAAGTACTCCTATTTTCCTAGATCTGTGGTGACGTGGAATAGGTTATCAAGTAATGTTGTAACTGCTGAGCCTGTTGACACGTTTCATGATAAACTAAAGAGGTCTGTCTATTTACCACATGTGCAGTAAAGCAATAGGTGGCGTGCATGTTTGCAAGAACTACATTTAGTGTGGGCTCTTTTTCTATCTGCAGTGCTCGTGCGCCTTCACTGTTGCTCTTTGCTGGAAAATATTTTGTATGTTCACTCGTGCCTAAATATTAACAGGTTCACAGCACGAACGAACGAACGAACGAACGAACGAACGAACGAACGAACGAACGAACGAACGAACGAACGAACGAACGAACGAACGAACGAACGAACGAACGAACGAACGAACGAACGAACGAACGAACGAACGAACGAACGAACGAACGAACGAACGAACGAACGAACGAACGAACGAACGAACGAACGAACGAACGAACGAACGAACGAACGAACGAACGAACGAACGAACGAACGAACGAACGAACGAACGAACGAACGAACGAACGAACGAACGAACGAACGAACGAACGAACGAACGAACGAACGAACGAACGAACGAACGAACGAACGAACGAACGAACGAACGAACGAACGAACGAACGAACGAACGAACGAACGAACGAACGAACGAACGAACGAACGAACGAACGAACGAACGAACGAACGAACGAACGAACGAACGAACGAACGAACGAACGAACGAACGAACGAACGAACGAACGAACGAACGAACGAACGAACGAACGAACGAACGAACGAACGAACGAACGAACGAACGAACGAACGAACGAACGAACGAACGAACGAACGAACGAACGAACGAACGAACGAACGAACGAACGAACGAACGAACGAACGAACGAACGAACGAACGAACGAACGAACGAACGAACGAACGAACGAACGAACGAACGAACGAACGAACGAACGAACGAACGAACGAACGAACGAACGAACGAACGAACGAACGAACGAACGAACGAACGAACGAACGAACGAACGAACGAACGAACGAACGAACGAACGAACGAACGAACGAACGAACGAACGAACGAACGAACGAACGAACGAACGAACGAACGAACGAACGAACGAACGAACGAACGAACGAACGAACGAACGAACGAACGAACGAACGAACGAACGAACGAACGAACGAACGAACGAACGAACGAACGAACGAACGAACGAACGAACGAACGAACGAACGAACGAACGAACGAACGAACGAACGAACGAACGAACGAACGAACGAACGAACGAACGAACGAACGAACGAACGAACGAACGAACGAACGAACGAACGACGAACGAACGAACCGAACGAACGAACGAACGAACGAACGAACGAACGAACGAACGAACGAACGAACGAACGAACGAACGAACGAACGAACGAACGAACGAACGAACGAACGAACGAACGAACGAACGAACGAACGAACGAACGAACGAACGAACGAACGAACGAACGAACGAACGAACGAACGAACGAACGAACGAACGAACGAACGAACGAACGAACGAACGAACGAACGAACGAACGAACGAACGAACGAACGAACGAACGAACGAACGAACGAACGAACGAACGAACGAACGAACGAACGAACGAACGAACGAACGAACGAACGAACGAACGAACGAACGAACGAACGAACGAACGAACGAACGAACGAACGAACGAACGAACGAACGAACGAACGAACGAACGAACGAACGAACGAACGAACGAACGAACGAACGAACGAACGAACGAACGAACGAACGAACGAACGAACGAACGAACGAACGAACGAACGAACGAACGAACGAACGAACGAACGAACGAACGAACGAACGAACGAACGAACGAACGAACGAACGAACGAACGAACGAACGAACGAACGAACGAACGAACGAACGAACGAACGAACGAACGAACGAACGAACGAACGAACGAACGAACGAACGAACGAAACAGTAATTGAGGTTAATAATCGCCATAGAAAGAAGTTGCAATAAAAATTTGCTTTCAGAAGGTTGCTCAAAACTGAAAGAACCAAGTTCAAGAGAGTACATGAGCCCTCATTACTTTATGCTGGCTTACGGCCGAACTATGCACGAAAGATGGTTTGTACGACCATTAACAAATGTCCCTTCTTCCTTATCGAAACGACCAGCGGTCCTTATGTGAGGTTAGTGGGTGCAAAGAGACGATTACGCACCTTCTCTGTGAATGTTCTCATTTTAGTGCACAAGGAACAAGTGTCCTGCACCGCGCTCGACAAACTTCGTATTTTTCTTCTTGCGCTATGTAGGACACGGAAACCAGGAACGCAGAAACAGGAACACGTGGACAAACGAATGATACGCAATTGTGCGTGTGCTCCTGTTTCCATATTGCAAGTCCATATTGCACAAGTCCTAGCCCAAATACCCAAGGAGGACACTGACGACAACACCATCATAACCATCATTTGGATACCGGGTCACGCTGCCATCACGGGTAACCTGTATGCCGACAGAGCAGCTCGAGAATTTGCACATAACCGAGCACTCATCACGCCGACTGCAGATGACCCTGACCCAGTTGACCCCGAGTATTCAGCAATCCTGACCTACCACAGAGGGAGTCGCTTGCGATATCCCCCACCCCATCGAATACTAAAGACGGAGGATGCCGCTGCCTGGCGTAGGCTCCAGACAGGCACTTACACGAACCTGCACATATTACATCGCCTTAACCCCACAGCCTACAGGGACGAATGCCCGTGGTGTGGGGCCACACCAACCCTATACCACATTACGTGGGAGTGCACGCTACACAACATAGAACACCATGACACGAACACCACGAGGGAGGAATGGGAGGCACTGCTGTCCAGCTCGGCCCTCGACGACCAGCTCAAGCTGATCCAGAGAGCCGAGAAGATGGCAAGAGCCAGCGGAGCCCTGGACTAGGGGCCCCGACCATTAGCGATGCCCCATTGGCGCAAGACAAAACTATCTTTGGATTAAAGTTTATCTATCCATCTATCCATATTGCTGGTCTCTACGTTGGAGATTGCGTGACTAGAAAAATATGAGCAGTCACAAACTATCCCTTTTCATCGCCGCGTTGTTCGACAAGATTGAAAAGATGGCAAATCTTTTCTGCGGAATCCCGCAAGGTGAAGGAAGTATTATGAAAGGGAAAATTATCATCCACCCGAACGTAGCAGGAAGCTACAAAGGAAACCCGTACGGGCTTCTAAAAAATAAACCTCTCCTTTGTAGCTTCGTGCTACATTCGGGTGGATGACTTTTTTTCTTTCAAAATTGAAAACAGTCCCCTTACAGAAAACAGAAATTTGAACTCACAGCCGACGTCAGCATGAGTTGCTTTAAGCAATAGGGTGGATTGTTGGGCAAATTAATATTTCATGACTGGAAAGAAAATATGAGTTTTCATGTCAGTGAATCACTGAAATGAATCTTGCTGAGCTAAATTACTGAGCTAAAGCTTGCTATCCCTCGATAGCAAGGTTTAGCTTTGCGCTCGAGTTACTCGCACGGTGTTCTAAGTATATATGTGGGCGCAGAAAAATTTCTGGCACCCTTAAAAGCTTTAACACACCTGTGTATAGGGCCTGTATTGGTATTGCACAGGGCCACTGCGAGGCCCATAAAGAGCGGCCCCAGTGAAATTACATTATTTTCAGATTTTGAGCTCTGACATTGTTTTGTAGCTTTTAATAGTCTGAGGAGAATAAAGAAAGAAAAGCATGGGCTGTGAATGAAATTCTTTGATTTTTGTTTGCGAGCTGCAAACTGAAGCACTTTGAGGAATAATTCAGTGAAGAACACCAGACCTGATTTTAGCAACTTTGGCGGTTGATTGGTATAGTACATACCGTCAATATATGTCATAGACAAGGACATAGCATACCAGCCGTGTTTGCTTAGTGGCTTCGGCGCTGCGCTGCTAAGCACGAAGTCGCGGGAGCGAATCCCGGCCACGTAGGTTCTTTTCGATGAGGAAGGAATGCAAAAACGCCCGTGTTCGGCACAAGAACACAGGTGGCCAAAATTAATCCGGAGACTTCCACTACGGCACGCCTCATTAGATCGTGGTAATAGCACGTAAAACCCCAGAATTGAATTAAAACTTTAGACATATAGAATACACATAAATAAATACATATTGAATATAACATTAACGCCGATGGCGAAAATTCGCCTGGAGTGCGCATATAGTTACTATCGCAATCCAGATCGAGCAATGACGATACACGATAAAGTTGGCGTCATCTTTTTCGTGTATCGTCAGTGCTATACGCTCTACTTTTTCTCCGGTACTTTTAAAAACACTCGTGTGTTTTTAATGCCATCGGGGCTGAATGAAAGCGTAGTCATTGTCACGCGCCTTCACCATGTTTGTGCCTAGAGATGATAATAACATTTTCATTGTTTTTGTCTACCCAATTGCGATGCTTCCCAACTGAGTTGGCTCATACTTTCAGGGAATTCAGCATAGACTTAATATTTTGATAGGACACAATTTGTTGTGTACTTTCGTGTTTTAAAAATAGGTTTCTAACAAATTACCAGAAAGATTCTCTACTGTTTACCCTTCCCCCAATGCAGAGTAGGCAACGGGACAGTTACTCTGGTTAACCACACTGCCTTTCATCGCATATTTGCGATCTCTATACTGCTATACCTTTAACGCACGCAGATGCTAGACCCCCTTTTTATATAGTATTCTTACTACTAAATCATCCGGTTGGCATCATTTTCTTCAGCTAAGTTGAACAAACTAAGAAATTTACTCCGACCTCAAACAGTCATCAAGAAGCAATAGGGGCACTAGAAAAAACAGAAGATCAACGTCATGTCCCGTCTGTCTTCTCTTGTTCCTAAAGCTATCATGGCGTCGCTATTTCTATGCTTGCATAATGTTAACACTAACCTTGCTCTTGGTTGTCACTGTCCTTTCAGAGGCTGACTTCAGCACTTGCTTCATCGTTTAAGATACCCTCCTCCCGCCTCCTCTCCCCCACCTTTAATCAAGCCGCCTTGTCGGAAGCTCGTAAAAGCAGATCATAAGAGAGCTTCGCGCAACGAGTGAGACGGCGTGCGGTGAGGGAGGTCGTCCGAAAGGTGGCTACTGATTAAGTTTGTTGCCGAGCCGGACTACGTTGTTTACTAAAGAAGGTCCCTAGGCGACCCGAGGGTAAGGAGCCCGCAGTCTTGCCAAAATAGGCCGTTAAAAAGGGTATAGCGTAAGCAATTTGGCGCACCAAGCCGAGCGCTGTTCCCCAAAGCGCGTGGGATTTAAGAAAACACTCCGAGATAACAGCCGTGCAGGCCGCGGACTGTAACGCGCGCGAGTAGTATACCTCGGCAATAAAAGTAAATGAGCTCGTGCGTCTTCGCCTTCTTAGTTCGTACGCTACCTCTTAAGTGCGCTTCGTTGCGGCTCATCGCTCGGCAGCGCCCGCCACTATGAAAGCACCAGGGTTACGAGACGTGCGCCCAAACTGCTACTCCCTTGCGCTGAACCCCGGAGGGTGTCGTATGCCATCGCCCAGAGCGTGCGACGCTTTACGACACGGAGTGGCGCTTCCGCTAATCCCCGCGCCGGATTCTCTCGTGGGGAGACCGAATAACTGCCTGGTGGCGCCTATACGACTTAAACACTCGAACGAATTTAGCGAGCAACAGCGCTACATCCCATGGACGTTGGCTGCGGCTGGACATTGCATTTCTTGTGTTCCTTTTTAGCACTGCCTACTGTTCTTCGAAAATGTTAGACTCATAGTCATATAGGGTTGCTGTGATGTAGTTAGAGAGACGAGTCATCACGACGGAGGCGTTTGGGATGCCGAATGCTGGCAGAATCTGCAGAGCTGTGCTAGTATGTGCAAAGCGCTCGTACCACTGAAACAAAAGAAATAATGTTTGGGCGTAGGCCAGCGCGCATAGACATTGGATTAAGAATGAGAAAACCTAAGAACACAGACTCTCCTATGTTCTTCAACTGACCTGTGCCGTCACTTTCACCGACAACAGAGAGAGAAGCAAAAGGAAATGCAGGGAGATTAACCAGGTCGGGCCTGGTTTGCTAACAGAAAACGACAATGTAAGCCTTCCTAAATGAGGAAATCACGTGAAAGTTTAACTGGACTGGCGATACTTCTTTCAAGGTGCGCAACTAGCTCTCAATAATGGCTGATGTTCCGAGAATAAGTGCATAATACTTATCAGCTTCTTCGTTAAATGGGCGTTTGCCGTTATCTTGTCATGAACGTTTATTACAGCGTAAGCTGTTATGGGCTCATTCCAATAGCCGTTTCGGGTCGCGATGATGCCGCCGCCGCCGCCCCGTAGCCCCGTAGCCGCTATCGCGTGCGAAAGAAGTACCCTCTCTCCGCCGGGATCGAACCCAGGTCCGCTGCGTGGGAGGCGGATACTCTACCACTGAGCCACGCAAGCTTTTTTTTTTTCTTTATTACCACATTGAACAGCACAATTACACAAAAACATGCATTCGAGGGAATAGACTCCCGGAACTGGCTTTGCGCTATCCCGTTAATATTCGGGCATGTTTAACAATGCTTCAACTCTTGGGGGCCATTCAGGCTCTGGGGTTTGAAACTGGTACACAGTAATAATTCTATTAATGCTTTCCTTGAAATATAGACGTATCGGTTTCGCGTCTATGTCAGCCTTCTGCACTGCCATCCTAGATCGCCACACTGAGCCACGCAAGCGCTTCCTTTGCTGGGCCGAACGGCGCTATCCATCCGCGATAGAACGCGTCGGCTTGCATGCGCGACGGCGTCCCAAGCAGGCCGCGTCGGGCGCGTTGCAATGGAAGCGAATGTGGCAGCCGTAGTTGCATTGTCGGCCGCTTGGCTGGGCCGAACGACACTAGCCATCGGCGATGGAACGCGTCGGCTTGCACGCGCGACGGCGTCCCATGCGCGTTCCTGACGAATTCACTCAAATTACTAGGTAGTACTGTCGAAACGCTCATCTAGCTTACGCTGTGACTGTGCTGCGTGTACCGCACAGGCCTGGCATTTTTATGCAGTATCTTCATTTTCATCGGGAATTTGTGTTCCACAATCACAAATACCTGTCATCGCCTGTGCGCTCCCATAAACACGTGCATATGGATCTAGTCACTTCACCCATAGGTATATAATTTGGACTATCTGTCCCAACTTATTAATTTACCTCCGCTCAGCCAGTTCTCATGAGTCCCACCGCTTCATATCCGCTATAAGTGCGTCCGAAAAACTGAAAAACCGAAACACTCCTGTTAAAAAAATAATTCTGGGGTCAGTGAATTTTCGCGCGCTGTGTACTTCCGCGTACCGCTACTAGATGGCGAGAGCTGCGCGTTTACCTCTGATGCATTGGTACATCCGGGGATCTGGGGTGCGCACAATTTTTACTTGAAGCTTCGGCCCCGTGTAAGGGTAACACATCGTCAAAATTGTGAATAAAAAAGAAAGTTGTGCGGCTCTTAAACGAGCCTATACGGTATCATAAATATTGCAAACTGCGTACGGTATCAGTTACGCAATTGTTGCAAGATGCTTTGAATAATGTTACCGTTTAAAATCCTAGCGAGTTGCCTTTCACTTGCACTCTAGGAGTGGCGCCGGTAATGGCGCATTAAAATTATCGAATTGTGCGATTTGAGCATAGTTTGGGCATGACAGGGTCAATCTTAGTATCGTTGCTTGGATTACTGCTGCAGAAAAAAAATATGCAATATCAGGAGCGTCATGACTGCCTTAAAGTACTTATATAGTGGTACAAGCACGATGAGGACCCGAGAAGAGCACGCGGATACACGGACACGGCGCTAAATATCAACAACAGTTTTATATCTTTAAACCACGTAGTATCTATACCGACTGCCTCATGCGTCACAGGAGACGTGTAAAACCGTAAACACTTGTACAGCAACGAAAATAACAAATGAAAAAGCTGATATTCATATTTGATTTCAGGAAATTCGCAGGAATTGTAGTTATTTATAGGACAGGGCAGGGGAAAGCATACCCGCATCACCAAGCCTGGCAATACACTCAGCTTCCATAATGAGACAAGTCAACTCGCACCCATTTCTACCTATAACAGTCGTATATTCAAAAATGTCCCTTGTTATGTGGAATAAAGAACTATAATTTCAGCGTATGAGATGAGATTAAAGTATGGATAAAGATTAGTTTGGGAAGTCAGTGCCTAATCTGTCTGTGTGTTCGCGTTCTCTTCTCATGTCCTCGTCTTGTTTGCGCTACAGTAACACTTCAAGATAGCGTACCAACGAACCAACATTGCGACACCTACTAATCATGACCAAGCTCAGCAGTACACTGATGACAACGTAATATTTTAGAGTGAAGGCTTTCCACGAAGCGCTGTTACTCTGAGTGCAGTATAAACCACACTGACGTGAACTCCCTGCGTCTGGCCCAATGAAGGCGGCAGACTTCGGCAGGATGTACGCGATGCAACATTCACCCGGCGAGGTCGCTGACACTTTGGCATGGACGCACAGATTGCGCGCGGCAAAGTCATTTGTCAACGACAGTTCTAATTAGGCCGTACGCCCGTCAGCCACGCCCACCCGCATGTTCATAAACAACCACTATAGCAAGGCCGAGGGGAACCATAAGTACTGAGAGTACTTCCTTTCTGTGTGTGCATGTGTGTGCGTGTGTGTGTGCGTGTGTGTGTGCGTGCGTTTGCGTGTGTGTGCGTGTGTGTGTGCGTGTGTGCGTGCGTGTTTGTGTGTGAGAGAGAGAAAGAGAGAGAGAAAGGCGCTCTCAATTTTTCTGGTTCAATGAGAGCAGGTTCTTCCACCTGGTGGACCCTTTTGTAGTTTGCGGAAGACGAAGGTATTTGGAATTTCCTCTTTGTCAATTTTAATAAACCAGACTCATTAGACTCCTCCTTTTCTCTCCTTTAACGCCACGTCTACGTAACGTACGTGGACGTGGCGGCGTACCCTGCAGGGGGCCTCTTCGCGGTAGCTGCCGTGAACGGGAGAGACAACTCCTTAACCCTCGCGGCCTCCGTCAGGGCAGAGACCCCAGCTGCGGCTGAGACCATGGCCGTGGCGCTAGTAATAAAGCAACATGACAGGGTGGGCAGGGAAGTTCATGTCGTTACCGACTCGCAACAGGCCGGCCGCAACTTTACCAACGGACGAACACCGGTGCTGGCGGCTAAGATTCTAGGCCCGAGGCTGCAAGAATCCCATCAAATCACGTGGACGCCGGGTCACGCGGGACTGGAGGGGAACGAAAGGGCGAACGCCTTAGCTCGAGCGCTAATTAACCGAGCGGGGCAAAACCAATCGTCTGATCAATCCCCACACTTTACCGTTTGTGCCCCTGCCATCAAATTACTGCGACCGACTCGAGATCCAGCGACTCAACCGCAGGATTTATCCTCCCCCTCACAAAAAGCTCAGCACTGAAGAGGCAATAGCCCTCAGACTTATCCAAACAAACACATTCCCAAACCTACACAGATACAGCAAAATATACCCACAAACATATCGCGGCATCTGCCCCTGGTGCGGCGACACACGCCCTACGCTCTTTCACATCTCGTGGAGGTGCGGGGGCAAACCTGAACATTTAAAGACGCCTAACACGTCATTTGAGCGGTGGGAGGTACAGCTGACCGGCGATATCCTGGTGGGACAAGAACCTCTCGTCCAGCAAGTACGTCGAGCAGCCATGGCCAGTGGAGTCCTGGAATGAGAACACCACCCCCTCGTCCTCAAGATCAACTCGATGGTCTAAATAAATGTTTCTCTCTCTCTCTCTCCTTTAATTTTGAACCGGCTCTTTAGCACCGAATGGTGTGGGTCATCTGGCACTGACCTTATGGATACTTTTTTGCCAAGCTATAGAGTATCGGCTCTGTTTCCTTCTTTTAAGTGGAGTCAGAGCGCTTGTCACACTACCTGAACCTGAGTGTTTTCTCTCTCTCTCTCTCTCTCGTTTCACTATATGCCCGTTAACCGAAAACAAGAGCAACGTTGCATTCCTACAGTCGTTTGGTTGGGAGTGGCGGTGTCTAAAGGCTTTCATTCGCATAAGTGCCTCCTGATGACGCTGTCTCTCGTCGCGCGCTCTACTGGTAACATGCTAACTGGCGCATTATACTGCGACTGCCACTATTACAGTCGCGCACTTGCATAGTTATATTTTGTGCGGCAACCATGAATCGCGGGTTTATCTTATGCTATTGCGAATGGCTTATTTGCAAGTAATAAATGAGGGAAAGACAAAAATGAAAACATATTGTTACAAGCAAGGGGAAAAGGGGTTTATTTAGGCGTGCTAGAGCAGGAACAGCAGGCTACGAACAGCAGGAATGGCCGCTGCACAGTCGTCGTCCTTCTCCTCTTTCTCCTTTTGATCGGCACGTCCCTTTTAAGCACTTGGACGCAACATACCTCCCCTCGCAGACAAAGCCCACTGGGCGAGTCAACTGGCTTGTCGTGGCGTGCATGATTTCAACCTGGCGACATGCGCGACTTGTGTCCGAGCAGAGCGTCGACCAGTGTTCGTGAGGCGCGCGAGAGTGTAGTTCACGTCGCTGATCTTCTCGATGACAACATACGGTCCCTCGTAGTTTGCCAGCAGCTTTTGGCACAAGCCGCGCTTCCTTGTGGGAGTCCAAAGCCAAACGATATCACCAGGGTGATATGTAACAGGCCGATGTCGTGCATCGTAGCGTGCTTTGGAGTTTTCTTGCGACGCCAAAGTCCGAAGACGCGCAAGTCGCCGAGCCTCTTCAGCGAGGCATAGCGTATCCGCGACCGCAGGATTGTCGTGGTGGTAAAAAGGGAGGACAGTGTCGAGCGTATACCGGGGCGGGCGAGCATATAGAAGGAAGAAGGGGCTGTAACCGGTTGTCTCATGTTTGGCGGTGTTGTATGCGTAAGTAATAAACGGTAGAACTTTCATCCCAATTCTTATGATCGGACGCAACATACATGGAAAGCATATTCGTGATCGTTCGATTAGTGCGCTCAGTGAGGCCATTCGTTTGCGGATGATACGGCGTCGAGTGCCTGAGGTGCGAGTCACATAAATGTAGAAGCTCTTCCACGATGTCCGCTGTGAATTGACGTCCCCGGTCGCTTATAATAACACAAGGCGGTCCATGTCGCAGAACAATAACGTGAAGTAAAAAGAGCGATACTTCGGTGGCAGTGGCTGATGGTATAGCCGCCGTCTCGCAATAGCGCGTTAAATAGTCGGCGCAGACAATGATCCAGCGGTTCCCCTTAGATGACTGAGGAAAAGGTCCTAACAGGTCAATTCCAACTTGCTGAAAGGGCAAGCTTGGAGGCGGCACAGGTTGAAGGAGACCAGATGGGGCAGTGGTTGGACGTTTCCGACGTTGGCACTGTATGCAGTTGGCGACATACAACTCAACCAAATGTCGCATCCGGGGCCAGTAAAAACGTTCTTGAATGCGATAAAGGGTGCGCACAGTGCCTAGGTGACCTGAGGTAGGGTCATCGTGCATAGCCCGAAGGATTGCTGGCCGGAGACGCTCCGGCACCACTAGAAGGAAGCGTGCCCCCGCGCTTGAGTAGTTCCTTTTGTACAGGAGCCCGTCACGTACACAGTAGCTGCTTGTTGCAGTAGAACGGGCTGAAGTGAAGAGTGGCTCCAATTTGGTGTCTGTCCGTTGCTCTGCTTTGAAGGCATCGATATCAGGAAAAGCGGGTGTCACAGAGGCAACGAGATGATCAAAATCGTCTGCGTCGCAGTCCGTCGTGGTAAGCGGCATACGGGAAAGGCAGTCTGCGTCAGCATGTTTTCGGCCACTCTTGTAGGACACAGTGAAGTTATATTCCTGCAACCTCAAAGCCCAACGCGCAAGGCGACCACAAGGGTCGCGAAGGTTCACGAGCCAGCACAGGGAATGGTGGTCTGTGACGACTAGGAATGGGCGTCCGTACAAGTAAGAGCGAAATCGCTGAACAGCAAAGATTACAGCGAGGCATTCTTGCTCTGTCACTGTGTAATTGCGTTCAGGTTTGCTTAATGAGCGGCTTGCATAAGCAATCACGTGCTGACGGTCGTCATAGCGTTGGACCAAGACGGCACCCAGACCAATGCCACTAGCATCTGTGTGGATTTCTGTCGGCGCAGTTGGATTGAAGTAGAAATGTTGCGTCCAAGTGCTTAAAAGGGACGTGCCGATCAAAAGGAGAAAGAGGAGAAGGACGACGACTGTGCAGCGGATAGACATCCTTCTTAGTCACGGCGTTTAATCTTCGATAATCGACGCAAAATCTCCAGTTACCGTCTTTCTTTCTGACGAGTATGACCGGAGCTGCCCAAGGACTCGAGGACTCTTGTATTATCCCATTTTTCATCATGTCACTCACTTGTTCCCCGATTATCTTGCGCTCGTTAGGCGAGACGCGATAAGGCTTTTGCCTGATCGGGCGCGCAGATCCCGTATCGATAGTATGGCGTGTTCGATACTCGGGAATCGTGAACGCTTTGTCCGGCTGCGCACAGTCAAACACTGACAGATGCTTAGAAAGCGTATCCACCAAGGTATGACGCTCCCTTGTGCTGAGCGACTTGTTTATCATAGACAGAAGCTTTTTGTCCGAGACGTGGCGAAGGTCAGCAGGTTCACACGGTGGGTCTGTTAGTACGGCTATGGACGAAGACGTGTAGTTAGTAAAGTAGGCAAGTTTCAAGCCGTTTGGAAGCGAGACGGGTTCTGCCGAGCAGTTGGTCGTCCACAAGCCAGCACGCCCGTTGCCGATGGATACCACACAATGAGGGACAAAAACGTTCTTCTTCACACAATTTAGATGCATTGGCTCTACGGAGGCATCGAAACAGTCTGGAACATCACCGCGACATACAACCGGCACGCACACAGAGGTAGACGCAGGCACAACAGTATCTGCGGATACACAAAGTTCACCTTGACAGCAAGTCTCCTCTAAGAGCCCGGGCGAAACATGGCCATCGACGAAAACTTCACCCGTGCGACAATCGACGGTCGCACCACACTGTCGCAAAAAGTCGATGCCCAAAATCACTTCGTGCGTCGATCGGGGAATAACTACAAATTCCGTCGCGAAAACTCCACCAGCCAAGGATACTTCAGCAGTGCATACACAAACAGGACGCAACGACTCGCCGCTCACTCCACAAAACGTTGCAGCCTGGTCCCACCGAAATACAACTTTGCGCCCCAACCGACCTTTAAAACTGAGACTCATTACGGATACAGTTGCTCCGGTATCCACTAAAGCCATTACAGAAACACCATCAACAAGTACATGCACTTTGTTCTTAATCATAGCAACTGCAGGGGGCATTTCTGTCGATAGCACGCGTCGAGCGACCTCACCCCCATCGGCCGCGCTAGCTAGTTTTCCGGTTGCGAAGACGAGGTGGAGCGGCGCACTGGCGATGGAGATTGACGTAAACGAGGTGCACGAGAGGAAGGTGGTGGCGTCAAGCTCCTGTCAGATGCCGGCGAGCGGCTCCGAAAGCTTCTCGGCCAGTAATCGTTGCCGGGAGGAGCGCCAGCTGACCAAGAGGTGGTGTACGGCCGTTGAGTTGCCCTCACAGGAAATGTGGTCCTGGTTGAAAACCTGGATCGATCATTCCACGTTGTTGGGCGACGATTGCAAAACCTCGCTATGTGGCCCGCGACACCGCATTGGAAACACACCGGCAGAGGCCGCACATTTCGATGTTCCTCCATGTAGTCACGCGTGTTGCTGTCGATTGCATAGCCAGCAGGTGGATCACATTCATCATGGCTAGGCATCGGCTGCCGGGAGACGTGCGTGCGGCGAGGGCGTTGGTCGTAGTCATGATCGTAATAGCTCATGGTCCCTCTCGTTTGTGGGGTAGACCTATACTCAATGGTCGCTGCTTGAGCTGTCGGTTGCCAAGCGGTCGAAACGGCCGTGTTGCTCATCTCGTGTGGTGAGTACGCACCAGTGATGCCGGGTGTGCGACGGTAAATCTCTTCCCGATGGAGCAACTCTTCACGAACAATCTGCCGTATAGTTGATGAAAGGTCAACACACGAGCTCGGCTCTACACTTGTCACCGTTGTGACATTAGCCAGACGACCAAACTTCGGTATTATTCGTCGCATCTTCAGCGTCTCAAAGGTCCTGCAGTGGCGAATGACGTCAGACACGGTATCCAAGCTTTCTTTGCCGATCAGAAAATTGTAGACGTCTTCGGCTACTCCTTTCAACAAATGTCCAACTTTGTCATCTTCAGACATTTGAGAGTTGACTATCTTACACAGTTTTAACACTTCTTCAATATAAGTTGTACAGGTTTCGCCGGGAACCTGAGCTCTTTGCGAAAGCGTCTGTTCAGCGCGTTTCTTTTTTGCACTAGAGTCTCCAAAACACGCTCTGAGTTCCCCGACGAAAAGCTCCCATGAAGTTAGCGTATCTTCGTGATTCTCATACCAGACGAGAGCTGTGTCGGTAAGGGAAAACACAACATTGGACAACTGCGTGGTCGAGTTCCAACCATTAGACCGGCTCACCCTTCGGTAGTTCGTGAGCCACTCGTCGACATCTTCTCCGGCTTTTCCTCCGAAAGTCAGTGGCACCCGATAGTATTGACACGGAACGCCAGGTGCTGGCCTTGAAACTGCGTCAGAGCCGTCGGGAATCTGGCAGGCGTATTCAGGCATGTCAGGTGAGGGTGGCGGAAGTCCGGCAAGTCGACGGCTTCGGCGAAGTTGTAGCAACGTAGGCTCCGTGGTTACGAGGTGTACCCAGCACCTCCACCAATTTGTTACAAGCACGGGGAAAAGGGGTTTATTTAGGCGTGCTAGAGCAGGAACAGCAGGCTACGAACAGCAGCAATGGCCGCTGCACAGTCGTCGTCCTTCTTTTCTCCTTTTGATCCGCACGTCCCTTTTAAGCACTTGGACGCAACAATATTTTCACGATTTTGATGACCAGATTGCCAAGGTTTTCTTTCGGTTGCAATGAAATTATATTTGAACACTACACTTAAAACTGCACCCTAAAGAAACTTACACCCTTTGAGGCGTATCGTCTTCCCAAACAATAATCGACCCTTCTCTCTCTTCCGTTCGCTTACTTGAAAACCCTGTGCTTGCTACTTTCCTGTGTAGAATGCCATGTCACGCTTATAATGCGCGTGCCGCTCGTGACAGGGAACTGTCGGGTGCGCAGAATTAAAGAAAGGAAAGGCACGCGACGCAGATGACAGTTATTGTTTGGGGACAAGGTAGGCCTCAAAGGGTGCAAGCCTTTTTCTCTTCCTTTTTTCTTCTTTTTTTAGAGTGTATGCTAATTGCCTTTTGATACGTAAAGTATATGCGCGTACTATCTATAGACAAAACTCGTAATAAGGTATCTTTGCTTTAATATAGTGTGGTGCGTTGTTGTTTTTATGGAAAAGTCTTCTGGCACTAGTACGCAAGAAGCGTAAGACTATTAGTTTACAGAATGTCCCCAGACATCTTTAAACCTCGGAGAAGAGAGTTCACAGATTTTCTTACATACTACCCAAATAAATTTTTGTGAGAGATGGTATTTGGTGAATATAGTTACCAATTTTGTGACATCGGAAAAAGTAGAATGCTAGAACGCAAAAGAGAAGAGAGGAATATCACATAGGAAGCAGAGATTTTAGGCATCCTTGATTCGTATAATAAACGTCTGAATAGGGGTTGCCAAGCTATTGTTAAAATGAGTGTGAGACTCAGTGCTCGGACCTCTAACACAACGCTAAAAATAAAACGAAAAATCAAAACAGGCGCTGACCCGGGATCTCGCTTGCAAAAGTATCATTACGTATCAGCTTTTGCAATATCAACCTACGTAAGCTAGCTTAGGTTACGTTACCACCATTTAATGGAAGTGCGGTCAACACATCTGCTATAGTGCACCAGATTGGTACGACGATTACCAGCATCTAAGATAGCGTTACGCTTGTGTTTTAGCAATTATGCTATGCTCTAGACTGCCTAGGCTATATACTCAATGAACTGAGGAGTTATTAAATTGATGTATTGTCGTGTACTTGAGTTGACCTTTCCCTCTTTTTTTCACGCCTCTAAATGATTCAATTATGTCCTTCTTCATGTCTAAACTGTGTCTGATTCAATTATGATTCAGATATGTATTACTTTGTTGACTAGATGATTAATGTAGATGATTAAGGTAACGTAAAAAAAGTCATTCTACAATGACTTTTTTTACGCGACCCCGGCAGGTATAATATAGCTAGAGAAACGGTTGGGCGGCGGGCATGCTTGCATATAAAGCAGCGATGGCCACAACTCAAACGAGTACTATTTGCAAGGAAGTGGTCCACGGGCAGCAACTGCAGTTAAAATTTGATGGCATGCGTTTTCTTAGGACACTACGGCCAGGCATAATAATATCACATGTACTCTCCAGCGCCACCAAGACAATGTTTGATCTTACCTTATCGTTTTCTTTCTCCGATACTTGTTGCATCCCGCCATGAAAATTAATGTTATAGCATCACAGCACCCTCCTGCATACTCCTCAACTGCGATGCCGCTTTTTATGGCTTTTATGCGAGACCACGAAATTACTCTTTTACGGCCGGCGCAAAGCGTGATTACGGGTTGCCACGAAAGCGAAACGCGCTAGAACAGTGAGATTTCTTTTTCCTTTGCCGGTTATCTCCCACACTCCACATTTCATTTATGCGAGGCCGGCTGAAATGACTTCCTGGATTCGGAGAAAGCGCGCGCGCGCGTACGCATTATTTTGCCCAGTCGCGTACATACTGGGCTGACTTGAGAACGAACTGTGCGCCCCGCGTACTCCGTTACTGATGCACCGGTTCCGGGTCCAGGCAACCAAGCTTCTATGGTGGCCGCCGAGGCGGGTTCAGCGAAGCAAGGTGCCGGCGCCGAGGTCGAATTACGACCACTTCCTAGAAGCATGCACGTCCATTTCTCTACATTAAACGTTGCAGGCACGTTGTACCAGCTCCGAAGGAAAAAGAAAAGAGGAACTGTTACTCGTTGCACAAACTGCGGCAGCCTGCTCTAATGTACCACAGGACGCCCGTTCCAACAGTCGTTCCCCTTTTTACATTGTATCACCAAAATTGTCATCGTGTGTGTTATTATCGGAATTTTTTATGTCCGCTGCCGCGCGAAGGCCTCTCCCAGAGAGTCGCTTTAGCCGGCTTTAACCAGTGGTAGCAAATTTCCTAATCAAATCAAACCGTCTAATACTCTGCCATGCTCGACTGCATATCCATTTCCTCGGCACTCATAATCTGTTACTCCGACTGACCACTGAGTAGTCTGCTCTACACATTGCACAAACTACCTAAATACATTTCTTCCGCTTAATGTCGTCTAGTATACAAGTAACCGCCTGCTTTATTGTCTAACGTACACAACCGTCTTTCTGCCTCGACTGTCATTCTTCGTTCTTCACTCCTTGCGTGGTCCTCTTTGCGCGGTCCTCAGATCCATTCTTCCAGAATCTTGCAATTAATCAAAGACTGTGGTGTTGTAAAAAGGTCTAATGTCCGTCAGCGAGCGTAGCCAGCTTAAGAAAGCATCCCATTTATCTGTAGCACTCGCGTAAGCTGCTAAATATAAGCCTCGTTTATGTGAACATGACAGCTGCGGGGCAAGCGAACTAGCGCGTTAGACCAAGGTCATAAAATCAGGTTCGTAAACACGAACATGATTATAGCAAGTAAAGACAGTTGTGCCATTATAGGTGGAAGCTGGAAGCGGGAAGTGCAAGAGTGGGAGATTACACTCGCAGATAGCGACGCGGAGCGATTTCACAGCGTTAATCAAGAAACTATTTGCTTAACCCCTACACAATAAACATTTAACACTCTTAAGGGTGTAAATAAGCAAACTTTCACTAGCGCAAAGAAAACGGGACAAATGACGAGGAACACGAAGAAATACAGACATGTGTTTCAGTTTTTCGTCAGACGAGCCAACTTAGGGTGTTAATACAAGCACCGTTCTTGGATGAATTCTTTAAGGCATGGTGTTTGACAGAAGTAGGGGCGAAATAAAACAAATGTCGTCAGCTCGTTACATTTTCTACTATTTGTGAGTCGTTTATTAGTATTACTTACCAAGCGAAGGGAAGCGCAGACGAGGACGGCAGAAAACTAGGCGGGGTGATGAAGTTAGGAAATTTGCAGGCGCAAGTTGGAATCAGCTAGCGCATGACAGGTGTAATTGGAGATCACAGGGAGACCCCTTCGTCCTGCAGTGGACATAAATTTAGGCTGATGATGATTATTATGATTAATATTACTACATAAACGGAATCAAGACATGAATAATTCATTCGTAAATAGGTCATGAAAGAAATACACGTCGGTGGATTCGAACCCAGGAACTTACGCAGAAGCCAGACAACCTATCCACCCGGCACACAGGATACGCGTTGCAGGTCTTAAAATATTGATATCTATGTATATGTATAGGCTCTCCGGGAACTTAAACTGCGTCATCTCATGAAAAACCTTGCGCAAGGTCACATATTGCATCGCAAAAAATGGGTTCGTTACACTTGAAATCCAACATCCTTATAGCTGCAAGGACAGTTTTTCTTGTTTCAGCTTCAATTTCTTATTCAGTTTATGATCCATTCAATACAAGGATTATGTAAAAGATGGTCAAAGACTGCAAAGGTACCCTCGGTTCAAATAAAAAATGATCGCCATATCCACGAAGTATATATACAGTATATACACAATGTTTTGTTATGTACATATTGATACAGTATATACACAATGTTTCATTATTTACACATGGGGTAGATGATGATTTTGTTCAAGAGCTCTACGGACCACAAGGAGGGGGTTCCGCTGATTCTGTTTTAGTCATATATGTCGTTAAGCTGAGAACGTTTCCCTTTGAGTATAACGGCATTGTGGTCCGTAAAGTACAAAGCCAAGGGATCGTGAATTGAATGTAGTCTAAAGTTCGAGAAGGCGATGTCTATACAAGTTCCCCTGATGGTGGTGGGAAGTTTGTATTCATATGAAATGCACCAGAGATCGTAGCGGGACATCATGATCAAGACCGCATCATCATCATCATCATCATCATCATCATCATCATCATCATCATCATGACTGCAAAGTCTTGACGGCGAATGCGCGCTGCAGCCGCTTTGCGAGCCCTCCGCTCCGCCGCCGCCTTGTCTTCTTCGGTGTTCATAGTAGCAGGTTAGCAGTATCGAAGCGCATTGAGTGTCGACCGGCGAAAGAGAAAGGAAGCGCGCCAAGAGCGAGTGGAGCGAGTGCCGCCGCGCCATTTAGTGGGCGCCATTGAAATCAAACGAGAGCACAGCTACGCCTCTAGCGGGAGCGGCGAATACTAGCGTGGCTACAACGGCGCGACTGGGGACAAGCCTCGACACTAAGGAGCTTCGCCCCTAAAAAAAATATATGCAAGGAAAGCAGCAAAACTAACGACGTAGAAGGAAAACAAAAGAACGCGCGAAATACATTACAATATAAGATACAATAAACAAAGAAATGCATATATCACTAGGCCTCATTATACAGAACAAAATTAGTGCTTTTATTTTCCGGTACACACCCTTATTATGGGAGGTTTTGAGTAAACTGGGTGCTAAATGGGTGTAATGAAGAGTAAATTCGAAAGGCACCCATATTTTCCCCACCCTTAAAGGAGTGAAAATGTTTAGTGTGCACTGACCAAACTCTTCGGCCGGCATCTCTCGCCGATCGCATTAGCATGCTTCCAAAGTCGGTCGAGCAGTTCTAACAACGTTCTCAGGCCAGGACATCCGCTAATAGGACGATAAGTGTTGATAGAAGAGATGAAACAGGAGTTCATGAAAAGAGATGGGTTTGAAAAGAGGGTCAGTAACGATGACTGATGCAAGTCGACTACACTACGTTGCAGAAACCGAAAAGAGAAAATGTTAGAGAAGCAGAAACTTGATACGGTAGTTGCACGTATGGAGCCCTGAAAGCGATATAAGTCTGAGCGCTAGGTCACACACGATGACTAAGGCTCACTGACCTTAGTCACCGTGTGTAGGAAACGGTAGGACTAAAAAAAATAAGAAAAAAAAAATTCAACCTTGCTGCTCGTACAAACTGAGGCTCCTGGCACTGACGGGGTCAGTCGCCACCAACCACGCCCCACCATCTCATAAACAATTCCTTAAACTTAAGCTCATCTTTGTGTCGTGGAAGATTTGATCCTCTCTCATGGTCGCCGTGATGGAACCCGTTCTGTGCGTGAGTTCTCTTTTGTACGCACAGGGCCGAGCATTCAGCTGAAATTTACGCCTGGCCTCATTCGCCTGATAAACTGATAAACCTGACGTCTTACTGAACGATACGAGTATAACGTCGTCATCTAGCAATCTTTAAACAGACATTTTAATTGAACACTGAGCAGAAGTGCATTGAAGTATACGCTTCCATCGGGATGCGCTTTCCTTTCCACCACCATGAATAAATGAAACCGCCTAATCACGATAGTCGCGCCTTGCTTTCAATTCTTCAGAACTGTTGCACTTGCAATGCATTAATTAGTCGCGGAACGCATTTATTATGCGTCGATGGTCCTTCGTGCGTTAATGGACGAGGCGTCTTTCGCACTTGGTAGGATTAGTCCCTCCGTTACTTATTCATCGCAACAACCTTACGGGCCCGCCCATACGCCTTGCGGACCTGTTCTTGAAAACAAAAACAAAGAATAGAATGTGCGCTTTCAACTTTTGGCATCGTAAACTGAACGGGACAGTGCTGAGTGACCCAGGATGGGCCGTGCTGCAACTGACCAAACACGGCTCCCATTTACGTATTCATGCAAAACAAAACATGTTGAATTACTGTTATCTTTGGTAGTTTGGTACTGCTGATTTGATATGTTCAAATGATCTATTGGTTGAAAATTGAGGACAACGGAGGTTTTAATGAAGAGGAAGGAGGAGAAGTTGACCGCAAGAGCATGTCTCTAGATTGTGGCTCCTCACAGTTGTAAAGGAGAGAGATAGGGAAAGGGAGAATCAGATGACAGAAAACTAGGATGTAGTGCAAATAACTATACACACAGCGTCCAATATGTGGTATGTGCACTGCACACAGACTGCACATTATTTGTCCAAACAAACCCGTGCTTGTGCTAATACGCCAACATCATCACAAACCCCGGACATGCTGTAAAAGACGAGCGTCTGAGCCCGTCTCACGTATAAAGCTCGACTGCGAAATTACGGCGCCTTGGAAGTGGTCGAGGTCCTGTAAAACCTTCTCCGAAGAGGGCCGGGATTTCAGACGTTCAATTGTAACCCTGAGTTCCCTTCACTCGGCAGCATGTTGAGGGCCCGCGTCGGCGATTAGGCTTTGTGTTGTGCTCATGGTCAAGGACTGTGCGTTTACAACAAAAGGTCGGCGGTCGGACTGCTACACCAGGTGGCAATATTTTCCTCGCTTTCCCTCGCTTATGTTTGAAGTATCAGGTAAATAAATAAATAAATAAATAAATAAATAAATAAATAAATAAATAAATAAATAAATAAATAAATAAATAAATAAATAAATAAATAAATAAATAGGAAGCCGAAAAGACATTGTAGGAATGTCGCTGCACATGCGGGCATGCTTAATTCCTACACACAGACTGCCTAAAACATGACAAGCCTTTCCATGAGCACTTCCAGACCGCCATTTCAACACAATCAGAGAACTAGCGCGTCTCCTCTATCCAACTCAATCTCCGACACTGTCTGTCTGTGCGTCTAACGATTGTGTGTCTGATATATCTCGAAGCGACGCTGCGCCTGCATCCACAGCCAGCACTTGGAACGCGTACGGCTCTTCGACAATCCACGCAGTACCACTCGGTGAAATTCCTTGCTTTAGCGGGACGGTGTGTTCACGTTAGTTGAACTAGTCAACTGTTTGGCGCTCGTTAGTCAATAGTTTTCTTGCTGTACTTCCTGATTTCGTGAATTCTTGTGCACTGCAATGCTTGATAGAGCTTTCGTGTTTATTAACACTCGTGTTAGGTCTCGGGATTTGTCGATGACTGATACGTTACCCTGTTTTCCCTCATTGTTATATCGTAATCGTTGGTATCATTTATGCAAACCTTCTTCATACACCTTGACAGGTGGTGATGGAGACGATAAGGTGGGAAGAAAAACAGAAAACAAAAAGACGGGAAAGAGGAAACAAAGAAATGCTAAACCACGAGCAACAAAGAAAACAGTAGTCACACGTGAACCACAAAGAAAAAAAGAAAAAAAAAAGAAAAAAGCTGTGACTAACTTTCATCGTGTAAAACATTGCTCCTTCTTTAATTTATTGCCTCTACGGTGGCCGCACTGCGCAAGGCCACGTTTTACGTGCTTGTTTTCAGAAGCCGTTGCCTTTCGTCACAAGCCCAAATGGGCACGCAGCTACACGAATGGTGCAACGTCGGACGACGACAGCGTACGGAGGCGGAATCTAATGAGACGGGGGATCTTTACGAGAGCGCCCTGTTAACTGCTCGAAACCATTTCGCGGGAAACATTAGGAATCGCTCTCGAGCGCATAACGACGTCATCGTCGTCCTCTCTGCCTCTCTGTCAGTCACCACTTGCATATAAGCGCTACGATCGCTGTTACTTTCTCTGGATGTAGCCGGAACTTTGTCTCATCACTCCCTCTTCTTTTATTTTAATTTTTTTTCTGGTCGTCCACACATTGCTCAATGTGCTCTTCTTCCCAACGCGTTCTATGCATCGTCGGCAATTTCGTAATTATTGTTATTGCCCTAATGCACCGTTCGTCGTGAGTCCGAAATTTTCTTCTCTCTTCGTCCAACAATCTGCGTAGCCGCGCGCACAGCCGCTGGAACACTCTCTCCTTTACTCCTCGTTCTAATAGCTTGCATTTAGCCCGGTGCTTTTCATCGCGCGATGCAGTATACCTGTTCTATGAAGCAACAGCATGCCACGCTCCTCCAGCGGCGATTATAGTACCATCCGTAATTTGAAGGCGACCAGTTACCGCTGCCTGTGTTGGAGCTGGGATGGAACGGGCTGTGGAAGCGGTGGCTCTTTTCCATCAAATTCGTTCTTTTCTCTCTCTCTCTCTCTGCCTTATTTGCCATTAGCACCGGTCTGTCGTCGTCTTTTTCTTGCGCCTTTAATTTAGCTTGCCAGAAAGTGGCGTACCACTTCCGCAGTGCCTGGCGCTCCTTCAGCAAGCGCTCCAGCGGGCAGGAGTGGTTGTTCACGCAAAATGCGCTAAGCGAGCTAAGCATTCGCGAAAAACAAAAAATAAAAAGAAAGAATAAGAAAGACAATAGAAATTAAAAGCAGTGGTGCGAGCACTCAGAGAGCGCCGAGCAGATCGCAGCAACTCCGTTCCACTCGACATTAATTTCTTCACGCCATCCCCCACCTAGTCAATGCTTCCGTCCGTTCGTTTTCAATTTTCACGGTTACTCTTGCGCAGTTTCCGCATTGGTGGTCGCCAGGACAAGAAAGAAACAAGGGCTGAGAAACGGAATGCCGCGGAAATGAAGGGAGATTGTGCCGAAGGAAGAAGCAAAGAGGGATGGCAGAATCTTCAATTATTAATTTATTTTAAGGTGCGGGGCACTTTGGATGCACGGGGCTTAGGTATAAGGCTTCGATAGTTAGAGATGCGTAAACGTTTATTGACAGGAAAAACAAAAGGAATTTTGTTGGGGATTTGGTAGCTCACCGAATGTAACACGCACTGTAGGGGTAAGGATGTGGTGTCGTGTAAAAGGGTGAAAAATAATATGCGGTTTTTATTGACGCAAGGGGCAGATATGGCAAAAGGGTGAAAATGAACGCGGCATTGTTGGCAGTTTTCGGTCACTGAGACATTGTGGCTCGATAACACCTTCAGCACGTGGCAAAACCACGGAGTTGAACAGCAGAGAATTCTTTATTACCTTATGTCGGCATTCTTTAAAATGAAAATTTTTTTCAAATGAAAGAGAAGTCCGTAAGAGAAAAGTCCTTAAGAGAAACATGAGAATTAATGAACACAAAAAAGAAGTTGTCGGGAAGGGCGTGTCTCTCTACCGCTACTCTTCGCCATGGTTAAAAAAAAAATTAATATACAGGAAACGGGCGCGAAGGATGGCAGGTGTCTATGCAATATTGCCGA
This sequence comes from Dermacentor silvarum, assembly GCF_013339745.2. Classification (NCBI taxonomy): domain Eukaryota; kingdom Metazoa; phylum Arthropoda; class Arachnida; order Ixodida; family Ixodidae; genus Dermacentor; species Dermacentor silvarum. The sequence continues at coordinate 2,871,717 of NC_051160.1, read as the reverse complement.
AAACTATAACATACCCTCTCTTTTTTTAATTTGACCAATTTTCTTTAAAATCGCATGGTATTATAGCGCAATCGTGCCTGTTCAGGTGTATTACCTGAAGATCGATTCGAAGGTTACTTGCATGGCTAATTGTTTCTCAGTGGGCTAACTAAAATAATTCACTAATTAACTTCTTAATTATCATTTTTGGGCACACGTTCTAACCGCGAAATCGAATCCGTGAAGCACTGAAGTGATGTCTGCCCATGATAAGCGCCCCTTTTGACGTAACTGCTCCCGAAATCTCCTAAAATATGCATTGGCGTTACTATTAACAGCATTCTGAACTGCTTCAGGCGCACTAGTGGTAAATTTTGCCCAAGGACTGTACTATAGTTCAAAGCGCACTTTTTTTAAGGCCGAATATCTAGAAACTGGTGTCAGCCTTACGATTTTTGCTAAGTAAACATGGCTTCACTACCACTAGGCTTCAAGTTCGTGTTTGCAACACACAAAGTGGAAATAAAAAATGTTAACTAGTAATTTTTTTAGTTAGCCACTTGGACATCGCGATTTGTCGCCTCAGTAACTTTTGCTGATTCAGGTAAACCATTTGTACTGACCAGTTGCGGTATTTGTCGCAGGCAATCTTTTTTTTTTTAATCGGTTCCAATAACAGGCGCTGCAGAGTAGCAGCGCATTAGACATCGCCAAAGAAAGAAGAGAAGAAAGCGCTTCGTGGCTTACTTTCATTTGTCAAGGCCCATGCACGGTTACTTTAATCAACTACAAGTGCAGTTGGCGACAAAAGTTTACAGGGCACGGTATTCGCATAAAAAGTTGAATTCTCGCAAAGCCCGGGCGCATATTGCCTCGGATTGAAAGTTTCAATGTATAATAATTTGTGACCCACATGGTCGTCCAACAAATTAGGAGCGCCATGGTTTCTTTCAGTGAGAAGAAATTCAGATTAGCCGTGGGAGCTGTGCCACGTAAACTCTTGTGGCGGGCTGCACCAAACAGTGCAAGTTAACTTTCAATATATGCAAAGTAGCTGTTGCGTTTCAGCTGCCCCACGAAAGAAAACATTCACGCGTAGAAGCGACGCCACAGAAGCAGAAGGGCGATTCACTCGCCAACGCATGCTCGCGCAATGAGAATCCGCATCAAGGCTTGTCTGCGGACTTGCGCTAATTAAGTAGGCCTCTTGTTATTCTGTTATCATCAGTGGGGTTTTCCCAGTATCAGGTGACCCCGCGAGACGTAATTAGGCGACAGCACAAAGGGTAGTAATTCGTATATCGTCTCATGATAACTAAACAGGCTCTGTTGAAGCCGACAGGGTCACAAAGGTTACTTTAAAGCAAAGTTTGGCGTCCATGTGGCTTCAAATCCAAACAGACAACCAAGTTCCTAGCTGTTTCTTGAATTGCATACTTAGTCGCGGTAATCGCGGTAATCGCGACTGAGCTTACGGCTCAGTCGCGATCGATGTAGTCATGTGGAACAATACGAACTTGATCGTGACTAATGCCATCCCTTAATCCTTTTTTCAATGCGTAGATGTAGCAAACCGGAAGTTCCCCTGGCTTACCTCCCTACCTTATCTTCACCTTTTTTTTTTTGTCTCTCTTTGCGTCCACCTGATTTTTGGATGATACTACAAAGAAAGCCCCTACAGGATTCCTCCTTCCGTACGCTTCTTCTCGTGTACGGTGAAGCTGCGGTTTATGCAAGTAAAGGTGTCTATAACAGCTTCTGGAAGTTTAAAGAAGTTTAAAGCATGCAGACTGGAAGCAGGGCTTACTTCCCGAACTTAATCATGGGGTTGGCGAGGCGGGCCTCCAGACTGAAGGCAACATGCTTAGATATCAAAGTATTGAAGCATTTCCGCCGATCCCGCATCCCGAAAACTTTCGTCGGCAGATGCACGTGGCTTTCCTCATCAATCCTCATCTTCGTCTAGGCCTAGCTTCTAAATTTTTGGGTGGCGTTGAAACTTATTTTCACGCTTGCAACAGCGCTCTTAAGGGAGAAAATGTTCAAAAAGCACACTGTCTGAATCCGAGCTAATTGATACTTGTGCATAGCGAAATGACAGCGCAATCTCTAAATATATAAAACCTGAAATATTTGCTTGTCTAAGTGTGCTAGCATCTGCCCCGTTTTAAGCAGGCTGTTGCAACTTTGACCTAGCACTGCCAACTACAAAGCCAGGCAAACATTTCCAGCATCTATCAGTCTCTAGAGTTCGGCAGAGGTAAGAAAATTCGTACTGATTTTCGCAGCACATGAGATTTTAGGCCCTCGAAACGCGACGCACGTCTGTCGACCAGGCATTTTCTAGAACTTATGGTGCACCACTGCTCCAGTGTGTCATTTACTGGCTTTCTTTATTATTTATTTTTCCCGGGGAGATTTTTCGGGCTACATCTGCGGCGCAGTGGGATCCCGGTGCGCCTGCAAATGTTCGCCAGCCCGTTTGTTGCAGCTGCGCAATGCTAGACCAGTTGCGCAATGCGGATGCACCAAGCCTTGGTTCGTCTGAACCGAGTGGGGATTTCACGCTCGCAAATTGGATTTGGAAGCAAACTTTTTCCCGCACTGAGATTAGCAAGACGTCTGGCGTGCAATAACACAGCGAGCGCGGATTCGCTATTATTAGCGTGCTGGCGATTTTTTTTCTTCAACCTTGTTGCTGGGTGAGTTGGTTAACCTATATATATTACAGCAATAAGAAGACGTGGAAGGAGGTAGAGCACAATGTGACACAAGACGGGGTTGGTCTTAGCTTTTCGCGAAGTAATACCAACGAAGCCGCTGAGCTGCAGTGAAAACGCTAGTTTATTAAACCTTGTTGCTGAACACCAGTTGGTTAAAGTTAACCTGATACATCCTAGAGCAATAAGCAAACAAATGAAATAAGGCAGAGCAGCCGTCGTTCTTGCTACTACGCCATCGTTGCTGCACCTTTCGAGCGTAACTCGCAAAAAGTATGTTTGGTCGAAGCTCGTTATTTATATGAAGTGATTCGTTGTGCTTAGTGTGGAGCGACTCCGCATGCGGTGCAATTTCGCTTGCCCCGGCGCAAAGCTAAGCATTCTAAGAGCTTTCTTCTCTAAATCAAACGAAGTTGTAACCATACTTTCGAAGTTGTGGTACAGGACAAGCTCTTCTCTGGGAGTAGTTACATGGACCAGTTAAAAGACACCGAAATCACTGCTGCTGATGTAACACAAGAACGCATCCCGAGCAACCCAAGCTTTGGATATGTGCCCAGCAGCGGCACCTACGCAACTCAGTAAACACGTTCTCGTTTCCCGAGTGTTCTCATACCAATTTCCGGGTCCCAGCATGCAACAAGGCCAATTCATGTTTCTTCGAACAAATCACGGCCCGCCACCAGACAGGGACGAAAATAAGAGATACTCGTCTTCGTTACTTTTTCTAGTCCGTACATTCACAGCCCCTAGCTATAGTTCTTTGCCAACTTATCCTACGCTAGAAGAGCTGCATGCCCCGGATGCAGCTTTCCATCATCTACTTCCGAATTTTTTACAACCTCCGATGATATTTACTAACTCAATGAGCGGCTTCGTAAGCATCTGCGGGGTATAGGCTTCCTGACCCACTTGTCTTTCTCGTAAAATGACCCTTAAACACACCGGTAGAGGCTGTGTGGATTTCTTGTCATGTGGGATTATCGGGAAATGAACGGGCTAACCAGCTCACCTGTGTAGCTTTACGCCAGGTTCCCGACAACCCAAACTAATTCCACACACTTAACATTACGCACCTTATAGCCTAGAACCCCATTGCCTCCTCAGGCGCATCATCCCCCGTTCCACCCAGTACTCGTATGTTTGCGCATGGTGTTCTATTGTGGTAGGCGCAGTGCAGTCTTTACTATCTCCAACCCGCCTCCACCTTCTCCGTGATTTCGAAGATGAACGCTCACCTGTCTACCCTTCTTTTGGGGATTACAATAACTCCCAAGACATTCTGTGGTACTGTCCTCCAACTGTTTCTCCTCCTCTCCTTCTTTGTGCTTCCACCTCACTACCTCATCGGCTACGTGGCTGACATAAGCCATCTCCTCGCCGGTACAGGTGTACCTGGTGGAGCTCATCAACGCTGCGTTGAAAGATTGCATCAGTGAGGCCTTGGACTGAGGCCGTCCACCGACTCCATTAATGACTTTAAGTAAAGTGTTCACCTCTCTCTCTCGTCCCTATCTAGTTGCGCGCTAAGATTGGTAGTCCCAACATACGGGTTATGATAGCGAGGCTGTTACTTTGGTCTGTGGTAGCTCCGTCGCAGCACACATGCGGCAATCCTGCAGTGGAACTGCAGGGGGTTCAAAGCCCGTACTAAACGGGCAGCACTACGCCTCCACCTTACAACCTTCACTGACATTCCCGCTGTGGTGGCCCTCCAGGAGCCGGGAGACGACGCCACACTAAACAAAAATTTTAAGGTTTACCAGCGGGACGCGCAGACCCCAATATGCGTGCATCAAAATCTTATGGCTACCCCGGTTGACCTGACCTGGAAAAGGAGAGGAAGCAGCAAAAGTGCCCAGCAACACGTCTTGCTAAGTCATTATAGCAAATGCTAATTGGCTGTTCACTATGCATTCGCATTAGCCAATGCACATGGCTTACGACGCATGAATGGTGTAGTCGCCAAACATCGATGTATATAGGCGGCCCGACCACGTAAACTATCAAATCGCGTTACATAACTGGCCTAATTATTCATGCTGTTCTCCGCAGAGCGCACGCAGGTTTAATTAATTTCACAAAGAAGCTCCTCTTGTCTTGCTTCCCGGCTAACTATTCCCTAGGTATCGATCTCCAAGCACTAAGTTGTGCCCACATCAGAGGGGTAGTTCCTATCTACTTTTGAACAGACGGTGAAAGACCCTGTTCCTACGCTGTTTCTGAGGTGATTCCTACGATGAACTTTCTTTGCCTTTAGGGGTGAAACTTGGTGAATCACGCTGTTTGCTCAATGGCTCGCAGTGTTGCACACAAGACCTCAAGTTCTAAGCTACACTTTGGTGCCCACATTCCCGCTCTGTTTCGCTTTCTCCCGGACCTAGTACGCGGCGGCACTGCGGCAGCTTCCGTTTCCGGTCACGCTCAGGGCTTCCTCTGCTCTCGCATCCGCGCCTGCGCAGTACGGGCATCGGCATGACGGTGACCACCTACCCCTTTCTTCCTTCCAGCCGCCGGCTTCCTTCCGTTAATCCCCTCCGCCTTCCCCTCGTCCTTTCGTGTTTTCCGGAATGTGACCGCATTTCCGGAAGAAACGACAGCTGCGTTTCCGGTCTTGTTGGAGCCGCAGTTCCAGTTGACCCTTTTGCTCGCGCGCGCATGGGCCCCCAACGTGCAAACGGGAGTGATGCAGCCTTGCACCCGGTGGCCGCTGGTGGCGCTATGAGCAGCAAAAAGCAATAATTTACTTTAACAATCGATCGCTTGTTAGCAATAACTATATACAGATCTTAAGAACCAAAACAAATGCAGCATAAGCGCAAATACAATATGCTTGGCGGCTCGACGGAGATGCTCGTAAGATCCGTACCGCCGTCCATCTGTACCTAAAAAAGAAAAAAAAATATCCTAAAGAAGAATTGAAAGTTTGGCGAACTGGTACGAAAATATTGCCATGCCAGCGCGTTGGGAATGGAACAACGCCCAAAAATACGAGCGAAATAACCAAATATCTCGCGTGCTAGATTTTCTCTTCCTAATGAACACGGTGTAACTTGAAAGCCTCGGAGTTCTGATTTCTTTCGTCAGCCGGATTGCATAGATCTTTACATATATACTCTCTTTCTGCTATTTTCTTGCTGAGCCTCTTATTTGAATGTAATAGCTTGATCGCTCACTTTGAGGTGACCAGCTTGGCTGCAAACTCACTGACACGGTGCCGCAATATCAGTTTCAATAAAATAATAATTATAACTGCTGGCTACATGCCGTACCGGGCACCCACATTACCAAAATTAGTTTTGAGAGCGCCAAAGCCCGGCAGAAGCAAATATGTTTGAAGGCTGGGGTGGAGGCTGAGGAGCGTGAGTTACGCTTTGACAGAACATAAATACATGCAGTACTCGCAAATCGAAGGGCTCGGCGAAGTGCGGAATATGCTATTCCGACCAACGAAGTACTTCTACTCCAATGTAATTTTTCTACTAGTAGCTCCGGCCTGCACTCAGACTCGTATATACGTCGCAAAAGTAATGCTAATGAGTAGCTAGATCTTGTGAAGCGAGTACTCAAGCAATCACGATCATACTGTAGAGCTTGCGATACACGGTATCTTCGCAAAAGCTGAAAACAATGTTTTCTTTGCCCTATTGAAATGATTGTACGTTCTTGCTTTCATTTACACCACGTCAGAGCCAATGCTTCTGGCGAATGTTGTTGTTTTTGGCACATGTTAACTGGCATTTGTTGTCGAACATTGTTTATTTTATAAAGTTCTGTTGATATTGTCATGACTATTTTGCGCATTGTAAAGCCCCTCCAGATGTAGACTGCTAATGTATGGACAAATGTTTTCAACATGCTGCACACAACTATCCTAATGCATAGCATAGGCACACGTCGAGAGCTTTCTAATGAACTTCAAGGCAAAAGAAAAAAAGAACATGTGCCAGGAAAATAAGCTCTCTTTCATCTCGCTCATCGCTTTGTTGTTCTCAATTTGATCATCGCTGATGAAGCTCTTTCTTGTTCTTTATGTTTACTTAATCTTTTTCGTTCGCCCAAGGCAAAACGTTAATTGTTCTTTGGTTTCTCGTCTCTGATAAATGCCAAATATGCATTGACCATAGTACACGTCAGCAGTATTCGCCCGAGGTTGTTTTAATAACCGCCTCCCCGCCTATCCGCCCGCACAATTTTCCACATTTCATTTTGTTCCACTCGTTTCACTCATTTTTCGCAATATCATTCTTGCTACACATGCGGCGACATTAATATAATTGATTCATTATCCTTTTTCACTTTAAGCTTCAATGCCTGGTCCTTTGGAGCATTTCAAGTATTTTTGTTACTATACAATGTTTCATCGTTCATCCAAACGAACTTTCATCCTTAGCGCCTCTACAATTGCCTCGAATACATTGATTAGCAATCAGAGAAGAGGCCCACTTATACCGCGAATATATAGTTTCGTGTTTCTTTTAAGTCAAGATGAAATTTTGCGGTATTTAGAAAAATCAAGATAAAGATACAAGGCACATGAATCAATCATGGGAAGAAATAAAAGAGGAATATTTGGCGCACACAAATATAAGCACACAACAATGAAACAGACATTGAAGTGCCTTACTTATTTCAGGGCTGCTCAAATAGTAAAATTTCCTAATGGAATAGAATACTAAATATTCACTCATCTATAAGGACGTGATATCAAAAGCTTTTAAAGTTTGTGTTGCATTCACTCGGTAAACAAAGCTTTGTTTACACTGTTTGATACTTGCATGATAGGTCTTTTACAACTGAACATAAGTTCATGTGGAGCTTGCGTGAGACAATTGCTTTTAGGAATCTGTTTCACAAGCGCATTACAGTAACGAAACAAGGGAACAGCACCTCCCCAGATGTTAGCAGAGTGTTCTGTCTGTTGAAAGCTAGGAATCAATATAATACTACTGCACCGCATATGGTTTTAAAAGAACTCAAACATTGTGAGACTATAAAAAATAACAGATTGCATTGCATCAATCGAAACAGCAAATTCGTAGGCAGCCTAAAAGAAGAGCATTTTTATTGCATCACCGGAAACAATTCAGCTGTACTTATTGGCCTCACGCGTTCACTGAGGAACTGGTGCGTCTGCGCAATAACCACGGCTCTCCTGCAGCAACAGAATCGTTCGGAACAGTCCCGAGTTGCACCAGACTTTCTCCTCGGAGGTTCCAACTATAGCACGGTTATCCGTTATATTAGAACGAAACCGGATGCTTGACCATTTTAATTATTGAGAGTCCATGTCTATTCGATTCGCATTCGAAATACTGAATAATCGTACATCCTGCAGTTTTTGTTGCCTTAACTTGATTGTGAGTGTCGATTTGAGGAACGCACAGAGTTCCTTACGAAAATTACTGCAGCGAACGCTGACGCTAATGCCGACGGGCGCTGCATGGTGGCCACTCAGCCAACATGGAAATGACGGCTAGTCTACGGATCTGCCTAAAATTCGTGCTTCTCACTTCAAAGGGCGTTGCTACTTGGGAAATAATCATTTGCAACAAAATATTGCGGTATAAGTGAACCAGTTCGCGAAATGCTTGGAAATTCGTAAAAATGAGAGTAGCTTGCACTGGAGGCGCAATGCTAAAGAGACAGCGGAGCTGATGGGCACCTAGCTATAGTCCTGGCTTTTAGGCTAGGCTATGCGCTACCAAGTCATCCCCAGCATTTTCCGGAAGTTATTGATTATTGATCGATTATTAATTAGCTATTGATTGACTATCGATTGGCTATCGCAAGGTATTGGCCACGTATTTGGGCTAGGCTAAGCACTACCAAGTCATACCCAGCATTTTCAGGAATTTATTGTTCATTGATCGATTATCAATTAGCTATTGATTCGCTCTCGATTGGCTGTCGATGACTGACAGCTTAAGTAATCCCAGCCATGTTTATTAGAGTTAGCCAGGCTCAGCTTCGCTAGTTCACAGGGGTATGTGCCATTGCGCTTGGACCCTTTCTGCACTACCGCCACGATCGGCCTACATTTTCTGTTCGCACGTTACGGACTAACGCTCGGCTTAAACAGTTCCGCTGTTAATATGAAGAATCAAACAAATAACACTACAATAACGTCTCAAGCAACAAGCAGGAACATGTGACGAATCCACGTACTAACTATCACCGCCATGATAGCCGAACGACCGCAGTGCCAGAGTTCCCTTTTCTATTTTTCGTAAAACATTATATGGAACGTTCTAGGACACGACGGGCAGATTCATAGTTGAATTTGCAGAAACTAGGCATTGCAGTGTAGTCTCTATAGTTGAGGTGGAGCTATAAAAATTGCATTCACAAGGGATCTGAGGGAATAATTGCGGAATTACTGAAACGGTGATGTGGCTTATATTATATACTGATTCCAGCAGTTTCATCTGAGTGGCGCGTTTAATTCTTGAATTCCTGCAGGATTCGTTTTACGTCTGCCTTTTGATTGTGCTATTGCTTTGAGTATTCCTTTATATATATGGCATGTGACTATCTGTTTAGTGTTCGCCTTAATTCGAAAAGCGCGTTGATATTCGCAGCCCCCTATATGCTGCAGCTTGGGAACAGCACGGTATGTGGAGTTCAAAAAAAAAAAAAAAAAAAAATTTGCTTCCATTCTACAGCAAAATAAGCAGGCGAAGGATTCAAGAACCAAGAAAAAAGAAAGAAAACAACAAGAAAACAGTAATTCATTTCAAAAACATACCTGGAAGACCGTTTTCTAGTCTTGCAAACAAAGAAACAAACAAAACCTTGATAGCAGAACTGAGTCTCTGACCAAATGGTATTTTTCTATGACAATTTCGTGGCTGCCATCGAATTTCACTCTGCAAAATGCATTTGGGCGTCCGCGTGTTTTCGAGCGTATTTTATAAGCAGGGTGCCAATAGAGTAAACAATGAAACACGCCATGAACAAAATGTCAACTATCTCAGAGCAGCGGACGCTCTTTCTAGTTTTTCATTCCTCCAAGCTCCCCTCCATTCTTACAGTGCAAGCAGCAGCTTGAGTTAGGGTCATGCAAAGTTTCTGACAGTGGAGAGCACTCTGTTTTGAAGGGGACAGAAACAAGAAAACAAATGCAGAGAGTATATAAACAGGGAACACACCGAACAGCTTGAAGGGGAAACAAGCACAAGGCATATATTTTTTCAGTTATAGCTTAAGAATATTCGTTCTTTCTTGCACCAACGGGTGCAGTTAAATGCGGGCGCATGTCTATGTGCGTATGTTGAACTCTGCACAGAGACGAAGCTAAGCGTTTGGCCCCAAGAACGGAAAATCGGATTGAGAACAGAAGCTAAGAACAATAGGAACAAGATCGAAATTTGAAAGTAAAAACAATAAAATGTAAGTTGTGACAGCCCTGAAGAGTGAGGTACGGGGAAGGACGGTCTCGTATATTTGAGACTAAGAAAGATAAATAAATAAAAAAAGCTGCAGAAAAATTGGATTGCTATGGTTCAGTCGCCTAGACATTAAATTTTCGACAAAAGTGCGGGGACACCAATTCCTTCGTTGGCACGCGGTGCTCGCCGATATAGATAGCAGAACGTGCCCGAAAAGTCTCAAGACACAGGCAGCTATTTCAGGAAAATAAGGAATAAAAAAGCCAACAAAGTAGCTATAGTCAAGCAGAAGCAACCCCGAGTTCTGCCTCCTAGCCAGTTCTCGCATGTCAACGCACCCTACTTTTTTTCGCCTCTTTTTTCTTTTCTTTTTTTCCCGAAACCCCTGCGATCTACAAGCGTCCTTTATAGGAGGGCCGGTTTACGTTCTGAACCGTCATTTCTCGGTGGGGCTTCTGCGCAGCGAATTGGGGGTGTGGAGTTGAAAACATTGCCTCGCATGAATCACTCCCTGGAAAGCATCGGGCAGCAAGCAGTGTTTGGCTATTCCACGCCGCTGGCTTTTCTTGCTTCTGTGCAGAGTACGTGTGTCGCACTTGTGAATTTCTCGCTGTCACAGTAGCTATATGTTCTCTCGGAAACCTCGCCGTGGGCCCAGTTGTCTCGTCTCCCCTCTAGCGGGTCGAGACGTTGCTTGATTCATGCTACGTCGCGACGTAGTGTCCAAACCTCCTCAGGAAATAGCTCGCGGACTGCCTCCCCCCTTCTCCCCGGCACTCCACAAGCTTGTTTTGTTTCGCCCTGCCTTCGCAAAAAGGCATGATGCAGGACGAAGTAGGGAATCACTTCTGCATACTCTGAAGCAAAACACGGACTATCGGTAATACTTGCAGTCGCCGGATAAAGTTGAACATGACAGAGCGCCCCATCTTGAGTGCGGCCTCAGACGGAGCTGTTCTGTAGCAATAAGTCTGCTCGAGATGGTGGCTCGTCAAATCGTTTACGTGCCCGATACGCAGGTTTTGTCGTTCGATCACTGAAGCTAAGCAGAATGGGAATCATTCAGATTCTCAGGAGACCAACCTCCGAGCACCGAAGTTTGTTGGCTTCCTTTCTGCTGCACGGAAGCAGGGAAGAAATCGATGAAATGGGGGTCGTTGCAGGCATAGGTAACTGTACATTATAGGGTTAAGGTTTAATGAAGAGATATAATATGAAGGATAGATAGGCAAAATGCTAGACTGCAACAAATTTAGTAAAATCTGATAAGCTCAAGCAGGCTATGTGACTGCTTATCACCGCCACGTTTCGAAAGGCAGGCCAATAAAAATCATTATCGCCATATCGTCATTATTATCACCATCATGATCATCATCATAATCATGTGCTGCCGCCCGGTGTTTTGGCATTCCGTAAACGGGAACCGTAAACATGCAGGCTAAACTCTCTATCAACTTAAAATCATCGTAATAAACGTATTTTTCAAGTGAACGACACCGAAAGTCTACAGCAGCTTTGCCAACAATGCGAGTAACACGACCGTCCAATATAAATCTGCGCACGGATTTAGCTAGGCGCACCATGAAGCACTCCGTTATTCAAGTCCCTTTTCATCGTCTCTTCTTCACCGTCTATTTCTATACACGCTTCACCTTACTTTAACCCTACTGTCCCTTCGTCTCCAACATGGTGTAGTTAAGCTTTCAAGAAGAAAATATATGGGCCTGAGCCGTGTAAAAGTTTATTGGACCATGCGCTCTAAGCCTCTTACGGACACGGTATAGACAGAAGCGGCTAGGATCGCTGCATACCGATCCCCTTTGGAGCAGCTCGGCCGTGTCTTGAGCCGGAGAACGGCGAGCGCAGAGAGCTCAACCGCCGATAAGCGTAACTCAGCGGTCTGTGAAGTTCCCCCGATGAGAGTGGCGGCGTGCGGTATGAGGACGAGCTAGTAATTTGGATTATATGCGGGCCCTGCCACTGAAAGCGAACTGCCAAAGAACTTCGATACGCGTTTGCTTCCAGGTTGAACTAAGCGGCAAAAATATACAAAGCAGATGAAAAGTGCTGAAACGTTGAGCTTTTTGATCTCGCTTAGGCAGTGCGATGAAAAGTGTGAGGTGTACTACGAGCTTCTACCAACTTCGTTTAAATAATGAAAACGTAGGGCGCGAGTTGTTTTTTTAGTACCGATGCGATCGAAGTGAACGATGATTAACGTAGATTTAGTGTAACTTGGAGCGCAAAGAAAGGTATACTTGAAAGAGCTGTAAATAAGTTGGTGTTGTCCCTAAGCACAGCACGACGGTCATCAGAAACAGAGCATCACTTTTGTCTGTTTCGATGCAGCAACGCCGAGCATGCTAGAAATAATAATAATAATACCGCACTGCAATGTTTGCAAGTGTAGCTTCACTAATGAAGTATATGTAATGCCTGCTGTAAATCGAGTGAGAACAGGAGTTTGCAATACAATATGACTGAACAGTGATAGTAGTAACTATACACCAGTCATCAAAAACCAATTTATTTATAATAGACACACTATGGAAAGTACACTCGCCCACATCGTAAATTGCCCGGCAAAAGCAAAGCATATCAAAGTGAGAGCTGACATTCACTTGAACGAAGCTGGAAGTAGAAAGCCTATGTGCATTCCTCGAGATGAAAGCTTCGCTGTCGAAAAATCCCCGCTGGTCCGAGAATTGAACTTCACATCTTGACTCAATCAATTAGTACGGTCTATAAAACTGAACTGCGCCACCATACCTCGTTTCACCCTTTACAAAGAATACGGATTGACCCCAGCACGTCTGGTTTATTAAATCTCAATTTTTCTGCTATAAACGGCCTTAACGCCTTCACTAATTCTCCCAACCAGACGGACAGTTCTACCAAATATTTAGCTTCCTGTTGCACACAATGAATTCAGTAGCACCTAAATTGTAGCGAGATCTTGTGATGCTTTGTTGAACCACAACGTCTTAGGGACGTTTATGTGCTGTGTTAAGTATAGTAAATCCTTTTTTTTTTGTTGGGTACGGCATTAACGCTTTCACCAATTAGCGCGAACAGCTAGGAAATTCTGTCAAGATGTTCAGCTTCCTGTTAAACACAATGAATTCAGTGGAACCTGATTGAAGCCGCAGCGAATTACTCTCGTGCTTTAATAAGTTCAAGATTGTAAAGCTAACGAGAAAATTCAAATTCAGATGAATTCCCACAAACCGTAAACTATATCCCGCAGTTTTCTTACCTTTCCTTTGCCGCCTTCGTCCAATTTAAGTAGGGTCTTGCAGAGACAAGCAGTCTCACGTTTTACTTTTTATTTGGGCTACTGTTGCAGATGTATTAAAAAAAAGTGCAGATGAAACTGTCACGTCACTAATTTCGAAAATAGGACCCCCCTGACATAAGTCATCAAAAATATATTGCCACGTTGTACTCATTATCTTTCCCCGGTGACCGTCTGTCACCGGCTAACAAATGTTCAAAGTTATCACCCAGCGCAAGACGCGCTTTTTTGTGTATCTTAAGTGTTATTGCTGGTTCTGTCCGTTGTTTATTGTCACCGAACCTTGCTGAGGACGTATGGGGAATTTTGGTGCAAGGGGCCAAAGAGCGCCAAAGAACACCGAACCTTTTGTAACCACATTATATTCGCAACACGCATTGCGTAGTACTTTCTGGAAGGCAAACGGGCGCCACCGATTACGCTATAATCTTCGAAGAGTCCTATATAAAAGCCGGGCGCTTTACCCTGCAGATCAGATTTTGCCGATCGACGAGCGTGCTCGCCGCTATCATTTTTCTGAGTGTTACTTGTGTTGCGAGGCGCAGGTTCGCCCAATAAACGGTGAACTTAGTGACTTGCGTTGTGCCACTGTGGTTTCTCACCGTCACTACAACGTGGCAGAATGCAGATCCAACGCACATATTGAAATATATGTGAAGAGAAGCTTTCGTGAAGTGGTTCATAAAAAGCTATACAACTAACAGCAGGACCCTCTGAAGCGGGGCGCCTCGCTGAGAGATGGCAAGGCTTGCCCTCCTCAGCGAGGCACCCGAAGACCAGGAGTGGACCGTCCAACGGGCCAGGGCCATTGCCGGGGATCTCGGAAGATTTTTCTCCAGCGATGGACCCAGGGGTCCATCGCAGCCTAGCCCCCGGCACCCACAGCAATAACCGTTGGACAAATAAAGTTTATTCCTATCCTATCTTAACTGTTCACGTTCTGCAACGAATTTTGCTGTATAGTGATTACCGACGCTAGTACGAACGTGAGTCAGCGCCGTTGAGTATGAGTAGATGTGTCAACGTGAGTGCGAAGCCTGAAATAATGGTGAGTGAGTGAGTGCTTACCTAAGTGCACCAGGAGCTGACCAGATGGCGTTGAGGCTGTTATGGCTTGCTACAAGATCTGCCCATACCAGCCGCTTGGGCTATGACGGAAACGAGACAATTTTCTGAGCAGCAACAGAGGCGCGCCTGTTAGCAATGCCTTGCTTGACGTCTATGCTTGCTCTATCTTGATAAGAGAATCAGTGTCATGCATCATCGACATACATATAGTACGGTTGTACTATATGTATGTAGAAAAGTGGAAAAGCTTGCATCGAGATAAATGCTGGTTAAGGTGGATACACACGCGAGGGCAAAATCCCGCCTGCTCCGCGGGCCAAACAGTCACGTGATAACTTCAATCCAGCGCAGCCGAATTAGGTCGCATTCCCAGAGCCGGAGCGCCATTTGCGGAATCCGCGTGCTTACTCTCGACTCCAACGCAGCTGCGCGTTTGCATACTCAGCGTGCTCTATATTCCATAGCGCTGTGAATCCTTCAACAAGAGCCAAAAAAGTGACGGTTGCCTCGTCACTTAGCGTTTTCTTGTGTACCTCACTCATGTTGAGGTCACGCAGGCTGCGCGGTCTGAGTAAATAGAAATGCGCGTGCAACCACGACTCGCCTTTACCGCTGTACCACAGCAAAAGCACATGCGGTCACTGCTGCACAACAAGAACAAATGTGGCTTCAAGCCGACAACACACCATCGTAGCCACGCCAATTCGTCCAATGTTGACAGATTTGACGCAGGCTACGCTGAATTGAGGTCAGACGACCGCTAAACGGACGAATGGAAATACCGGCGAGCATTTTCAATCCGGACCGCGAGCGGAGGAGGCCGGACTAGGCGAGGGCGGCACGTTTTGATGACGCGCGCGTCATGTGATACGCCATCCGCTGCGAAAATTCCTCCTCCGTCCGGTCGTGTGAATGCACCTTTAGAGGGCATCGTGAATGCACAATGTTTCCTACAAAATATGATAGCCCCGCTCGCTATAGGCAGTGTGATCTGGCGCTGCTGTCGGTATCACGCCAGTGTTCTGAGACGATTCCAATGAAAATCCAAACCTTGTTATCGCTTTCAATGCTTCGCCTTCGGACGAAACCGACAATATTTTCAGACATTTCGTCATTTGATTGCGTGACAATATATCCTTACACATGTCGCGATAATAAATGTACAGTTTAGTGCTGTGTATTACGCCACAGGGAAACGAAGTTTCATGCATCACAAAGAAGAATTCATAGCAACATTTGTCTATATAACGCATGTCATTCTTTAATATCATGAAATTCGTCATTACCTGCTTCATTATTTTTCTATTTCATTTACATTTTCTTACTTTCAATGAAAACATCAATCTCCGACCGCACTCCCCCCTCCCTCCCCTTCCAGACATTTTAAGACAGCTGGCTTCTTGGCCATTTTCCCGCAGCGGGTGAGCGCAATTTGAGATGCAAGCAAGCAAAAAGCCAGGATACAACATGGCAATCTCCATTGTGCGAGAAGGCTGCTATCGCAGCAAGTTCATGGTTGAAGGAATTGCTAAGGTCTGCTGATTTCTTTTCCATTTTTTCTGAAAGCATTACCTCCGTCCTCGCTTTTGTTTCTTCCTTACAAAAAAAAAAAAAAAAAACATTAAAATTTTGCTTCTCTTGTTACAGAATTTCAGTGTCATATAACAATCTTACTGGTGAGAATCTATTAACTTTGACTGTAAGTTCATGAGAGGGGTTCCTATTTCTCCCTTCTGCTATGCACTCAGATTCGATTGCTTCTGTTCTTCTTGTTTTCTCCGGTAGATCGCCAATACTCATCCTGCTCTAGCGCTCATTCGTCAATGCCCTGGAGCCGCCATCCGTTAGAACGCGATTTTATTGAAAGTGTAGTTTCCAAGTTACCCGCCTGCTGGGGTGCGTTTCTTTCTATTACTACAACTACCAGCTGCGGCGACGCCACGAATGGCTCGAAAGTAACTGCTATTTATAAGAAGCATAACTATAAGCTGAAACATTATCCTGTAGAGTCTGAAAATTATTCCTGTAGAGCCAACACAGCGATAGCTGCATCCTGCAACAGCTAAACTGTAGCAGCGTCAGCTACAGTTTTAAGGAAACAGTTCCACTTTAGACCAGTTAGAGCGATAACAGCGGTAGCTGCAACATGTTAAGAATGTACCTGTAACAGTTTTATTATTAATAATAATTTATTTATTTACTTATTTATCGATTTATTGATTACTGCGGACACATGCTGTCTAACAGGGAGAGCAACAAATACATACAATGGCAACAAACGGAATAAAGGGTAATAATAATTAAGTGATATTTTTGTTCTTTATTAATCAAGAACAGAAACTTGATGATACAAGATTAGGACCTGGACTGAATCAGATATTTACATTTTTTATAGTACGGGTAAAAAAATTCAGAGCCGTTCCCCTGTCGAGAAAATCGGGGTAAGCGAAGCTTGTGGCAAGACGACACTGTCGCATGCGTTCCGCTTCGCAAATATATTGCATCTATAGAAGCAATATATTTAAAAAAGCCCACAATAACAAGCAAATAACCGAATCTGAAGACAACCTTCACCAGTGTTTACGATGTTGGCAATGTATAAAGTAGAAGGTCGAGAACACTGCACTGCGACGCGCCCCTATGTGACTGGAAAGCAGCCCAATTTTGTTACGGTCAATTTGAACGAATTGTTTCCAGTTGAACAAATAAGTGGATAATCAAAAATCAAACGTGTTTCATGGATTCCCGTATTTCTATACTTATGCATTAGTTTATCATGTGGAACATTATCGAAGACTCTACGAAAGTCAAGGAATATTATGTCAACATGGCTATTCTTGCCAAGGGTTGATGAGAAGGAATGAATTAGTAAATTGATGACAGTCGAGTATCCTCTTCTGAAGTCGTGAAAGCTAGTTATAATAGATAGCTGTTCCAAAAATTTGTTTCTGCTAGTTGCTATGGTATGTTCAATAAGCTTGCAGCACGAGGCACGAGGACGTTAGAGAAATAGGGCGGTATATATAATTTTCTACCAACAGGCGCTCACGATTTTTAAATATCGGCACGATTTGAGATGTCCTCAATACAGTCGCTTGGAAATTCTGATGACATTAGCGAAGCTATAGCTGTTACAGTTATAGCTGTACGAGCACAGCTGTAGTTGTAATGCATAGCTACATAGCCGTAACAGCGATAGCCACAAGCCATAACTGTTACAACTATGCAGGAAATAGCTACCGCCTATATCAATAACAGCTTTAAAAGCAATAGCTCCAACCTAAGCAGTTAAAGCTGTAACAACAATAGATGCAACCTGTAACGCTTATACCTGTAACAGCGATACCTATAAACTATAACAACTCTAGCTGTAACAATGCAGTGACAGCTGCAACCTGCAACAGTTGAAACAGTAACAACGATAACTACATTCCATAACAGTTATAGCTTTAAGGATGATAGCTGCAAGCTGCACAATATTTTGCTGTAAAGCCAGCGGAAACAACGAATCACTTTTGACGACAAAAAGGAAAACAAACATTCCTCAAAATGTGGAGAAGCTGCTAAAAAGTGCTCTCAAAGAGAAGAGAGGGAAATGGAACTCAGCGAGCGGAGTCGTCATACTGACGACGACGCAGAGCAGCAGCGTTTCTTGTCGCGTCCTTTTTCACAAAGCCTCCTTCTTCGAGATTTAGAATATCAAGTGAACAGAGAAATAGGATCACAAAGATTTAAGAAAGAATGTTTTCTATGTTACAATTTCTCATCTCAGCAGACGTCTGGTGCTTTTCGGGGATATACAACGTAGCCAGTCACGGCCACGAGGGTGTTGATTCTCTAAACGAGAAAAGATGATTGCAGCTCAGTGAGCCGTAGGAGATTGGGCTGCCGTTCCGCGTCGCTCAACAACACGGCTGCCTCGAACGTCTAACAAGCTTCGTAGTGCGCACATTGCCTTTTTCTTTTGTGCCGTTATTATTTGTCTTCAGATATGCGTGCGAGCAAGTGGTTCAATGGAGTGCACTTCCTTGTCATGGCAATGGGGCACAGAAAATAGGCAGCGGACATTTCTCCTGAGACGAACCTGTATTCAAGAAGCAACAAATAACGTGTACGAGCACAATTACAAACTAACAGAGGTGTCCAAAAAAGTAAAGTAAGCGTTAGTAAGTGAGTGAGATGACACTGGAAACCGTTGTACCAATTCGAAGAAGTTGAATTCTGGGACTTTGCGTGCGAAACCCACGATTTGATTATGAGGCACGCTGTAGTGGGGGACTCCGGATTTATTTTGCAACCACCAGGGGATCTTTTAGCGTGCCCCCGATGCACGAGATACGCGTTATCGCATTTCGCCTCATCTAAATGCAGCCAGCGCGACCTCATGCTTAGCAGCGTGAAGCTTAACTTCTCAAAGCAGGCTGAGGGCTCTGACTATGAAAGACACCGTACTGAGTGACTCCGTTGTAATTTTAATCATCCTGGCACTTCTTACGCGCACCTAAATCTAAGTACACAGGCGATTTGCATTCCAGCGCCATAGAAAAGTGTCTGCCTCAGCTAGTAATCAAAATCGCGACCATGTGCTGAGCCCCTCAACTCCATAGCCAACGCCCCACCGTTGCTGGTGAGAGATTCTCGTTACTTGCCGGCGCGTCGTTATTCAAAACAAAAATACAGTACAATGAGGGAGAAGAAAGACAGTACACGTAAGGGACACATTGCTCAAACCCCGTACTCCAAATTGCGAGCTGTGTTGCCTACTGAAGGCTTGCAAGCACTGGAATCAGGGCGCTTGGTCCACACATGAAATACCTTAGTGTTAAAGGGGTATAACAGAGGATCCGCAAATCTTCCGCAGTATACGAATACTGCAGCCAAGAGTTCTAAAATCATTAAATATAAAACAAATTGATGCATTCAATTGACAGTTTAAGACAAAGGGAACTCACTCTGGCGACCAAATAAGGGGCCTCAATTTTCCCGTTAGCTCATTGATGAAAAAAGAAAAGCTAAACTCAGTTTTAACGACTTAGTGCAGTTCGGCCAAAGCTAGCAATCTTGTCAGCTAGTCAGGGAAGTGAACGGTAAGCAGTAAAAGAGTAAAGTGATTGAAAGCAGTAAATTCAATTTTAACATTTACGACTTAACTCGGTCATGCAAGCAAATGTTATATATAAAAAAAAAGTAACAGCTCAAGACACAGGACACAAGAAAAAGAAGGACGAAGTGCTCTCATATGCCCTTGTGTCTTGCGCTGTTACTAGTTTCTTGATGCGACGTGTACCAACCGGCCCAAGTTGGCACTTTATTGAAATTTTACAAGGGTGCTAATTAGTGACCTTAATGACCTCAAGTGGCTATGACGTTTTGCTGCTAAGAACCAAGTCGCCTGTTAAATTTTTGTCCGCGGCGACCACTCCGATGGAAGCAGCATGAAAGGACGCTACTCCATCATACTTTGTGTGCATGGTAAATATCCCCAGGTCAGACAGACAGACAAAAAAACTTTATTGAAGGTCCTGCGAAGCTCCGTTGTGCCTCTCAGGGAGGCGACGAAGTCGCGGGCCGCACCCACGTCGGGACGGGGAGACCGAGCTCCAGCGCCGCATCGTGGGCTCTCTGGACAGCTCAAAATTGGCGTGACTGGTCGGAGCTCCGAAGAGCCCCAGGGGGCAAAAATTATTTAGCAGCCATCTACTACGGAGGCTCTCACAACCCACGGTGCAGTTTCAGGGCGTCATAACTTATAACTTAAATAGGGCTAATTGCACTAGCTCTAGCCGTCAAAAGTATATATATTTATATAATATACACTGCTCTAAAGTATACGACCGATTGTGAACATAGAGAGTGCAAAATTGATGCCAACTGCACTACATGAAGACTCCTTTACACTGAATGAATTAATTGCTCCGTTCTGCTTGTTTATTAAGGCCCATCGAGATGACAGGATCCTTCCAAGCACGAACTCATTTATTTGCATGAATGCTCATGCATGTACGCTCAGCCCTCGAAGTCCTTGAGGCCCGTATTTATTGAAAGTCTGGCCTCCGTCTGGCAGCCGTCCGCCCGAGCCTCGTGGTTTTGACAAAAAAGAAACGGCCCCTGACAAATTTTTTCGCGATTCATTCGGCAATGTCTAGACGTGTGCAAGGAAGCCGAGCTTATTCGAGCTGGATCTCGACGTCCGCCGTGTCGGCACCACCCTTCCCTTTTCACTGGCCGGAATACAAAATAAGCATTATGGGGCATTTAGAAACCACGGAGACATGCTACACACCATACATGTACCACAGCGCGAAACAGGAGCGTTGGAAAAAAATGAAACCTAGTAAGTTTATTCACTTCACTCACTCACTCACTCACTCACTCACTCACTCACTCACTCACTCACTCACTCACTCACTCACTCACTCACTCACTCACTCACTCACTCACTCACTCACTCACTCACTCACTCACTCACTCACTCACTCACTCACTCACTCACTCACTCACTCACTCACTCACTCACTCACTCACTCACTCACTCACTCACTCACTCACTCACTCACTCACTCACTCACTCACTCACTCACTCACTCACTCACTCACTGAAACACTAAAAAAAGCATCTCCCTTTCCAAACTTTCCTGGTTGCCTTTGTGTCAGTGCGTACGCCTGTGTGAGCGTGTTTAATTCGCTCTTAAGCTGTTAAAAGATGAATTAATAACTAGCCCAGCTACAAGTTCTTTTACATAAAGGGCTATGTTCGGAATGACGCGCTGCAGGTAATTATTCACCAGCTGATATCTGCACGAGGCGTCATATCAGTCATATTTCTTAATTAAAAATAAATTAATACTGCAAATGAAACTAGCAGAATAGAATAGTATGATAATGACGCGTTTCTTCTAAAAGTACATGACCATACACCATTAGATTCTCAATACATCGTCTTTTAACGTTTCGTCCTGGCTTGACTTGAGAGTCATGGCCCCACCGACGTTAATAACAGAACAGGCAGATCTGGAAAATCCTCATCATTATCATCATGACCATCAGCCTATCTATGTCGACTGCAGGACAAAGGCCCCTACTAACGATCTCCAATTACCCTTGTCTTGTGCCTCCTCATGCCCTCTAATGCCTGAAAATGTCTTAATTTCATCGCACCACTTAGTTCTCTGCCATCTCCGATTACGCTTACTATCTCTCGGCACCCATTTTTCTGGAAAATACGCAATAGCAGTCAAATAGAAGTGAAACTTAATGGTTACATTTTATAAGGGACATTGTCTGGTAGAACGAACGCTATGCGACAGCTGCATCCCGAGCTTGCCGTTTTAGCCCCAAAAACTAGAACTCGGGCACAGAAAGACACTCGCGACCGAAAAGTTCCTGCTCCTGCGAGAGACTCGTTCGTACGAAGGCCAGTCATTAGGCAACTTCGCGCCAAGATTAAGTGCGGCTCCAGAAGAAAACGGACAAAGGTCGCGATAGTCGCGAAGGTAACTACCATTAGGCGATTCAATGCAAAGCCATATACTATCCTCGGCAGAGAGCTGCTTGTGGCTGGTTTCGACACCAGAGCTTCCTAGTTGTGCACTTTTTTTGCGCATCGCACTCGGCTCGAAGCGTGCAAATGAGGATTTTACTGTTGAGCACCTCATCGTCTTTCTTTCTCCTATATTTCTCGCGTTCTTTTTGCCTCCAAGTTTTAACCACAAAACTCGCAGCTTCCAGCCGAACGCCGTAGCAAATGGAAGCCATTGTAGAGCGATGCATTGCCCGCAGCACCAAATTAAGCCATGCAGAGCGGTTTCCACTGCTTGCAACTCCACGTACACGACAGCAAGACATTTATAGAAACAGGGCGAGGGGCGAAGAGGGGAGGATTTCGGTTGGGGAACAGAGTGTACTACGTTAGCACAGCCTTCCCGCGCGTACTGCTCCCCGCGTGTACTACTTCCCACGAGTACCCAGTGTCGCGGATGCAGTAATTAGGAATAATTAACTGACGTAATCACACATTCGAACAAGGCTAGTTGTCATTAAATAAATTGTCACTGGGGACCTCTGCCAACTCTGACCCAACCTTTACCTGCTGCTCAACCAAACGCTACCGCCTCTTCAGCGCTGGTCCGGAACTCTCCGAATCATTCGTTACGTAAGTTCTTGTTTCCTGAGCTACTCCGAAGAATTGGCGGCTCCTAAGATAGTTCATTTGTGTCCCTTCCACCTCGGGGGTAAGTGTGAAGGAAAGCGCTAGCCTAGGTCCACCACCTCCCGTTCTGCCTTTCTTCTTCCCGGGCAGACTGCCCCCTGGTGTCTAACGATGTGGCGCGGTAATTCGTTAAGCCCTATGCTATACTCCTTGCTGGTTCTGAGAAATCGTTCTCACTCGGTGTTGTGTGGTATCTTCGTGTGTTTCGGCCCATCCCGTGGCTCATTTATCTTCTCCGCTCCCTTGGACCTGGGCCGTAGGGCGTCCTGCCTCGCAGCCTTGTTAGTGCGGAGCCGAGGCTTGGAAGTTCACGCGCGCGTTTGTATCCGGACGACTTTGGCGACACGCGGCAACACTTGTGCACTCGAACGAACCGGCCTGTCCGAGACAGAACTCGAGTTCAACTTTGCCCCCAGCACAAGAGACTATAATGCCTGTTTTTACTGCCCGGTAGAATAATGAATGATTGTCTGCAATGTGGTTCGTGCTAGAGTTGTTCTCTCTCAAGCGGGATAACAGATGAAAAATGTTTTTACAGCGTAAGCCGGTGTGTAACCATTGTGCACTATAACTAACGTCAGCAGAGTTGAACACTCATTGTGCAATCGATCTTCCTTTCTCGAAGTACGTACACGAAAAGAGAGAGAGAACAAATGAAAGATCGGGAGAAAAATTGGTCGCATATCTGCTTGCTTCGCTGCAAATGACGTCGAAAGACTATAGTCTTCTGCCGCTCCTGATACGTAACACCCTCTCTTCTCTCCCCTCCCACTCCTCACGTACCTCCGCTCCTCTCTCACATCTCCCATGACGGATGCAATGGAGGTTTTGCTGAATTCAATTCAAATTTCTCACGTTCGCCCTGCTCTCGCGCCATCTGTTGGGACCTTTTCTTACTGTAGGCTTAAAGCCGGCTACGGAGCCGCGGCTTCAGTCGGCTTGTTTTTAACGCGTAGCGTCTCTTTGACACCTTTTATAACGCGTTGATTTTTCATTTACTAACGTAAAAACCAGTACAATGTGTATTCTTAATTAAATGAACGCTGCGGATCACGGTTATTTATGTACACATATTTTGCCTCAAATAGGCCTGAGAGAGAGAGAGAGAGAAATAACTTAATTTTGCCCAAAATGTGGTTAGAGGAGGAGGTAATAACTAGAAGCCTCCCCCATCCTCCCTTTAGACGGCGGCCGGCAGCCCCTGGGCCGCGGCGGCGTCTTCAGCCATTTGGACTACTCTTGCTTGAACATTCGGGTCTGAGCTGAGCAGCAAGGTCTCCCATTGCTCCCCATCTCTTACCAATAAACTTGTTTGTTGTGTATTTGACCTGTTATTGTTATTATATTGTTTCTTTTGGCATACCCAGATTATGCGTTGAAGATCTGCTCTGTTGTTACAATGCTTACATATGTCTGTGTATACGCCTAGTTGATAGTGACTGAAAGAAATGGGGTTGGAGAATGTGTTGGTTTGTATTAGCCGCCAAGCCACCGATTGCGACTTGTTTAACGAGCATATCAGGCTGCCGGGTATCTATCCCTGGCTAGGCTGTAATGATCTATGATTTCTCTAAAGGTAACCTGAGGTTTCCTTTGCGCTGTATAATGTTGACGTGTATGACCCCGTGCCACCAGTGCTAGTAGCTTGGTTGGTTTTGGCCGGGCAGTTGAATCGAGTGAGTGAGTGAGTGAGTGAGTGAGTGAGTGAGTGAGTGAGTGAGTGAGTGAGTGAGTGGCAGGCAGGCAGGCAGGCAGGCAGGCAGGCAGGCAGGCAGGCAGGCAGGCAGGCAGGCAGGCAGGCAGGCAGGCAGGCAGGCAGGCAGGCAGGCAACAGGACAGGTGAGCGGGCGGGCGGGCAGAAAAAAGTTTGCTTGATAAACAGTGGCAGAACAATGGTTGTTAAGGCACCAACACGTTTGTCCCTTGTCGAAACGTTAACGGCTCCAGCCGGAGACCACGGTTGATTGTTTCAGTTTCTGCCTTTCTGTAAAACTCTGTCCTGCTTGGTATGTCCATATTTAGTAGCCCAAAATAAGAGTGTAAACATGAGTAAGAGGCTATCAGCGTAAGCGAAGTGAAAAGCACAGCAGAGAGAGAGAGAGATTGTGGTTGTGAAGAGGAAGAGGCGCTATTTTCTGCCGCCCTTTAGGGAGCACGACTCAGCGCCTTGGGGAAGGGGCGGGGGATGTAAAGAAGAAAGAAAAGAGGGTGAAGGTCGATCGATTACACAGCCCTTGACCGTCATGGGTAGCCAGGTGAATGCGCTGCCTGGCTACCTCTGACGGTTAGAGGAGGACCCTCTTTCACCCTCTTTTCCAAACATATCAGCGTGCGATGTAATCCTAGTGCTTTCAGAAACCGGGCATGAAACCGGAATACTTGGTTCCCAGTAACAGAATGGCACGACCACAAATACACAGCAGCGTTTTCAATCAGCGTTAGGTGTTAGGGTCGGCAGTTTCTTCGAATTCCTTGAAGAAACTCGAAAATTTGTCCAACCACAAAAAAAAAGAGAAGAAAAAAAGCTGTCCGAGAAAGAAAAAATGGAAGATGAAGGTCAGCTGAAATTGAGGCATTGCTCTTTCATAGCGACGTCTCGTGTATGTTATCCAAAAGAGGAGGCAGAGGAAAGTGCCGGAAACAAGTTCGCTTTCACAGCTGACGTAACCACTTTGCGCGGTTCCCGCTGTTGAACTAAACCCAGGAACAAGCCTCGGTGCTCCTTGCGCCAGCGCAGGCTTATTGGTCAGCCGGGCTAGTAGTTTCTCAGGAATTGTAATGCCTAGTATTGTACGCACCACCTGGTCTCCTTGGTTTGTTTTGTTGCGTTTGAATTTACTGCTTACATAGCGGAATCTCCGAAACAAACTTTTCAAGCTTTATTCATTATTTCCTTATCGATTCCAAAAGCATCAAACGCTTCGAGCAATGTAGAGCAGTGAACGCATTTTTCATTTTCATTACACATTATTTTCATGCTAAAATGTGTTCTTATAAAGTGTAATTGAAAGGTTGTTTAGGAGACTAGGAATGATATGACGGAACATTAGCATGCCATAGGCTGTTCATAAAAAATGTACCATCTTGTGTTCATTGTGTCGGCTTTGGTATACTTGTGATGTTTTAAACAAGAGGAAGTCATGAAATGAAGTTTATGTAAGCTGCAGACGGTCAACCAAAGGAAAGAGAAGAGAGACAACACAACTAACAGGGAGGGCAAGCGATGGCATGATGAATATCACACGACGACAGAGGATCTAAGGCCATGGCTGCACGACAACGATGACACTTCATTCGTCGGGCACCCGGGATAGGTTCCCTGGTGATGGCTCATCCTTCGGCGCTCAACGATGAGCTCTGCAAGCGAGTCTCAGTGGCGTAGACCGCTTTCGGGAGATCCTGTGTGTGTGTGTGCGCGCGCGCGTGTGTGCGTGTCACGCTGACCACCTCATTCACAGAGTGTGCAGTGTAGTTGACCAGATAATTACAAATATTGTTGAGTGAATAAACAAAATGTGGGCAGCTTGCACTCGTGTTTTGCTAGGAAATGCTAAGTGCTGCTAGGCACAGTATTCCGAATCGGCTCGCCGCCGACGCGCAGATTCTCGCTTGGCCGCGCGACGCGCTTCAAGATGAACGGCTTCTTCTTCGGGTGTCCGGATCTTCTTTGGTTGACCCATGTCAAGGCTACATGTACTCGCCACAGAGTCAACGAGAGTTTTGCCGCATTCGCGGCGGCTCCCCGGTGACGTCACGGGCAAGCTGTGCCTCCACACTTGCCGGGGCGTGACTGGTCGAAACCTGCAGAGCCGCCGCCAGGGGATTCTAGCCACTGTACCAGAGGCACCGGCTGCAGTCACGGACACCATGCGCGTTCGGCGCAAACGCGGAAAAACTGAGAAACGCGGACGGCGTCGGCAGCAGCTCTGCGCGTTGCCTCGTTGTTGCTGCTATAATTTCTTTCTCTGTCGCTGTCATTTTATCTTTCTCTCTCCCGAGCATAGCGCGCGCCGCGCGCGTGCTCTCCTTCACTCTCTTGAACATCCCATGTACAGGCAACATGCGCACGGCATGGAGAGGAAGCGAAGCACATGCCGCTCCTCGAGGTGGTTGCTAGGCAACACAGGTGACGTCATCACTCAGCGAGGTTTTGTTCGCGACACACGGACTGATGGTCGGATTAGACAGCTCCGCTGTTAAAATAATTACGCAGCAGCCTATTTACAAGGTGCATTTACCAGAGGGATAGCAGTGATGATTCACGATGCAATATGATAATGGCATATATGAAATAGTTGATAAAACACAGCTGTATTCACTCTTAATACCCTTCGTGTGGTGGGGTGAAATGTAGAAATTTGCAGGCAAAAGCTGGAACCAACTGGCAGAACACGAGGGTAATTGGGGATCACTGGGAGAGGCCTACGTTGGAGTGGACATGCACGTATAGGCAGCGGCGGCGGCTGCTGCTGTTGACGACGACGACAACGATGATACACAGAAATAAATGTTACGTGAACCGCCTTATTGGCCAAGCAGATTGCTCTCGCCAAAAAAAAATTCTTGTACAACACCTGGTGTACTAGAAATATTCATTCACATGCTTACGAACTTCTGTACAAACTACAGGGAAGCGCGCGAAGCTTTGTTTTAATTTTTTGAGACAGGCTCCGCGTTTACATAACCACAGTCACCCTTTGATTACGGCATTTGAATGATACGGGTGCAACATGTTCTCCAAGTTTTCCAGCACACACCTCCAGTCGAGACAAAACTCCTATCACGCCAGCCCACCCTCTGCAGTGATTCTAGCATCCCACGGTGCTTGGTATAAATTTCCGGATTTCAGTTCTGCTCGCGTTCTTTCCAGTGAACTTTTGCCACCGCGTAAAGCCTGATCTGTAAGACACGGTCAACATGGCATCCGCATGCCCCTCTACTACGTGTACTAATTTCAAACCTGACACGGAATAGTTTGTTCGCACTAGATTTCAATTTGTTGCAAAAGATCTTGGTCTCGACGTGATTTCAGATGTCCGAAATTCAAATAACATCTAATTGAAATTCCAAGAACTGCAGAAAAAAAGAAAATCTAAATATCTTCTCATTTCCTGTTTTACCAGAGCTTGTATACAGTGTAGTATTCATTTAAGGTCATCCAGCTGTATTTCCCCTAATGTGAAGGCTGATGAAATATGAGAGCATGCGCATAAGCTGCTCATCATCCAACATGCGCATAAATTTAACTATTGCGCATATTTAACTACCACGCGCGCATAATGTATTGAAAGCATAATTTCTTAGAGGGTATACGTAAGATGTAACATCTATTATATTTGTTTTTTGTTATTTCTACTGAGTGCTATAACACTCTTGAAAGGAGTCAGTGGCTCCTGTAATTGCAAAGGCGCGGTCACCTCCAAATTTCGCGCTGGCTTTACCATTAAAGTTCTCTACATTTACAGCGTATCTTTGAGATCTTACATTAGCAACATTCCAACCGTTTTCACTTCTTCTACATTCTTGTAATTCTCTCTCTCTCTCTCGATATTCCTTTCGGTCTTTCTTTTTTGTTGTTGTTGTTGCTTGGAAATTTGGATCAATGGTTCAGCTGTGCCTGTTGTTGGTTCAAGGCGAACAAACGGACGCAACGGAAACCACTTTTGCGTTTTGGTAAGTGTTCGTGCGAATGTGACATAAGCTGGGAGCAAGATGTAATGACATGTCCAGTTGAACTAAGCACTCTACTTCGTAGATCAAGTTCTTTCGAGCCCCGTTCAAAGAAAATAGCAGATTTGGTGAGCCATACACTTTTAATGAGCGAAAATAAAGGAAAGATCGAGGTAGATTCCAAAGTTCTGTTCCTTTGCGATGGGCCATGTGACAGAAAATGCGAAAATAGCAGACCAGACGAACAACAACGACAACGGGATATATGTACATAGAGGTGGATAGATCTGATGTTTGAGATGAACCCTTTGCACAGATAAGGTATTTGTTTCGAGTAATCTCCTTTTTTTTTACACTAGCCTCGGTGTCATCACTTGAAAGATTGCCCAGGGGAAGGGGTAAAGGCAGGGAAGGGACGCGAGTCAACTGTATTGCTTGAGTCGTGCGCGCTTGTTCACTTATTCTGCTTATTTCTTTTCCACTTCTTTTCTTCACCTCGCCTGGGCAAAAAAAAAAAAATGGCCGGGAGGCTTTCATCTGTTTCGAGTTAAGCCAAGAGCACACTTGCGTCTCCACAGTCATAAAGAACAGCGCATATTTGCACGGAGAAGTCAAAATGATTTGAAGTTGTGCCGGTCTCATCATTCTTGGCTTAGCGGGAGTTTCCAGCATGCCCAAATGTTTGCCGCCCGGACTTGCGACACACCTGGCCCAAAGAAAAGGCAAGTGGGAATTGAAAAGATATTGGCCGGTAGCTTTCTCAAAGAAAAAAAAGAGAAAGTCATTGCTGCCGGCGGCAGTACTGCGAAGATATGAGTCTTCGTTTCATGGTGAACTCTTCAGGCCACGTGTCTTCATGCTTTGGAGATTCGGAATTCAAACAAGCCTTTGCCGCTTGATCATGAGGGCTACCAATAAGGCTGGTCATGTCTTGCCTCTGGCAAAGACGTCTTCATCACCGGGAGCCATAAACAAAAAGGTAAATGGCAACCTGCCTGGGGTTCATATGTGTTTGCTGACGCTCTCTGATCTGAGCACAAGGCAACTGGGCCCTGGGCTCCAAAAGAGCCCATACACAGCGCGCAAGCAAACGCACGTCCTGTGTAAAACATTTATTAACATCAGGTTTGGTGAATCGCTCCGGGATACACATTGCTGCAATGATTACAAGCCTGTCTCGATGAAAGGAAAGGAAACTAATATTTACTCCAAGTTTCGTATTTACGAAGGCAAGGACAGCTCGGAGTCTGATGTGTCTTCAATAGTCAATTTGTGTGCACGGCGATGCCAACAGAGAGAAATAGCCTGGAGGTTTCGTCTTTGTTTCGCTAACAGTCCGCGTACCTGAACTCTTTAGGTGAACGTTCACAGGGGCCGAATCTACCTCCAAGAAAGTGCAGCTTGCTCTCTTTGGATTGCGTCTGCTCTCCTTGAAACACAAAGCAACGTGGTGTTGATCTTCGTCTGTTCTGGCGAGAACGTAGTCATAATCTATTTCACTGATTGCTAACATATTTTCGTGACCTAAAACACGTCTTGTATGCGCTTCGTGAACAACTTGACACTTGGTCATGCAATTAAAATCTACCTTACAGGCTATCGCCGGTGGTGGCGTCTGACAGAAGTGTCAGAATCTGCAAGATTATAACAAGTAGCACCTTATTGTTACCATTGAAAAAAATTGTAATCAGCCAGACAGATTGCGTGCGAATTAGTTCTTCGAGCGGGGGGTCGGGGTTAGGGGGGAGGGGGCGTTCATTACATATCTAGCAATGCCTCTGAAGTGGAAAAAATTAATTCATGCAGAAACTCCACTGGAGTTGTCTAAGTATGCATAAGCATTGTGACACTTGCTCATTTCCACGCAGCGCGGTGTCCTTATCAACTTATCAGACTTCATCCGATCCACATAAACACTTATCAAGCTTTATCGGTCGTTATCAACCTTATCAGACTACATCCGACCCTGATCAACCCTAATCGGTCATTATCAACCTGCGAAAGTGGGTCTCCAGCGAAGCTGGTGCAACAGCACCATTGCAACTGTTGAGGGGGGTATGCGATGCTTTATTGATGGCTCGGATTCTTGTTTAGAGCTTGTGACGGTGGTGGTGGTGGTGGATTGTAGCAACAGGCAGGTTTACCCTGGCGATCAAGGCCGGTGATTGCTCCGCCCAAGCGTCTCTTACAATAGACAGTTTTCGTTTAGCGTTTTTACGCTCCGCTTAGCTGCTGAGCAGAGCGGAAGCACGAATGCGCGTGCGCCCTCCATTTAGCCGCAAGCGGGCTAGCGGGGCGAAAAACACAGTCCGCTTACAAGCTGCCTAAGCGGAGCGCGGAGCTTTGCTGTCGTCTTTCGCTGGCGAGGGTGGTCGATGCACGCGCCATCTCTCGCGCGTTCATCGAAGCACCTTGCATCGAGGCACTAGTCGTGCGAGCGCAAATAACTTGTGTAACACACCTCCAACTGGTTCTTTAAGGAAATAAAGTGAACAGCACAACTAACAAAAACGTCGCCAGCGCTTTGCCGTCAGAAAGGATGGGATTGGATTCGAAATGCAACTTCGTTGACTATCACGTGGCGTTCATCAAGTCGACGCTTCATTTCTCACTCGACAAAATGGACCGGTAACGCATTACAAGCACCCGTCTAGATACTTCATGAACAAATAAGTTATATATATGTATATATATATATATATATATATATATATATATATTCGTCTTACTTTGTAAAAGGGACAAAACGGTTTTTTATTTTGTTTCACTACGCTGAATTTGGCCAGAGGGAGCTGGCAACTACGAAAAGTCCGCTCCGCTACGCTATACGCATAACTAATACGTGAAAATTGCGCGCCGCTCCGCTGTGGCTTAGCGGGGCAACTCGGAGCGGAGCGGACCGTAAAGACGCTCCACTAAAACACTCTAATGTCACGGCAGTGTTTCACTATCTGTCCATCGAACCAGTATCTTTTAAAAATGCGATAAGGAGACGTGAAGTTTCTTTGCGGGCGACAAATGGTGGGTTTCTCGTTGGGTAGGCATAGAAATGCTTACGCATTTAAAAGGAAACGCTGCTACCCACCCTGTATCCTTCGGGGAATACAAAGTGTTGCAGGCACGCATGCGGAAGGCACTTTTTTTGCAGATTCTCCAGGAGAGCATTCTTTATTGAAACGTATGCTGTTCTGTGCGTTGTATGGGTGATTTAAATGAATGTATGCACTGTTCGCTTCCCATTGCTGAGCGCGTGTAACCTCAGCCTTACAGGGGTATGAGCCATTGCATTTGTCATACGTGACGGGTAGACAGGTTTCTCGTTGGGTGGGCATAGAAATGCTTGCGCATTTAAAAGGAAACACTGCTACCCACCCTGCATCTTTCGAGCATCGTGCATCTAGCCATTTATTTTATTTTATCTCGGCCTGAAATAAAATATCAACAAACTTGTGTTAATCAGCAACACTTGTCTCGGGTTCTTATCATGCCTTCCTGCAAACTTGTAGTCAACATGAGCTTCATTTAAGCAAACCGATATTTAATAGCATTATTTATAACATAAATACTAAATGAAAAGGAGGATACTTTGTGCAACCACACAGCACTGGCTTCAGTAAACAGCTGGTCTCATCCCTTTTCATCATTTGGCTTTCAATTATCACCTTTATGCAAGCACCCTGTAGCGGGTTGGATGCACCGCAATCCTCGTGTCTATAATCTGCGTTCAATTTCTGTCGTTATTGCTAGAATAACTGAGTTAGTCGATTTCCATCTTGGCTTGTTGTTAAAAAAAGATTTTAAACAGCCGAAATTTGGAGTTGCTGTATTTTACCCTTTGTCGACCACGTCCTATAACCTCCGGTTATGCAAATTTGGTCCCAGTGAGCGTCAAGGAGGAGGAACACAAACTTTCATTGAAACCAGCAGTTTACTTGGCTGGGCATAGGCCTCCAACGTGGGGATGTCGCCTCTTCGCCTTCAACATATCAAAGAACTAGCATCATTTTCGTACATCTTAAAAAAAGACAAACATAAACAGGCTGTTGGAGAACTGAGACTGTGTTTACCATCCATTGCATCAGTACATCCATTAGGTTTTACAGAGAAAGCTGTATGTGGTTAGGCGAAACGAAAAACCGTTCGTCCCATGTTTCGATAAACGTCTCCATTGGCTGCGCCGTCAGTTACGTCGTTCTCTACGTCGCACCCAAGCGCGTGCGCTATTGGCAGCGCCGTTAGTGACGTCGTTCTCTGCGTCATACCTGCTCTGCCCGCAACGCCGGCTCCTCGGCTCGCCGTTGTCGCATGCGTTCGATATCTCGAGTTAGCTCGACGTCGTGGTTAGCAGCATCCGCCCGCCATTGGCGCTTGCGTTCCACAAGAAACACAAACATGTAACCAATAATTGAGAAACGCTTCAATACAGCGTCGGGATTAACCCACTGCTAAACACCGGGGCCGCATGTTTCAGCTTCGCTGGTTAACATCTGTACGGAGTGCTTGGGCGGTGTTTTTTTACTTAACTGAGAACTCTAACAACTATTTAGGCGTTTATACGACACTGTTAAACAGGGAAAGCAGTTAAACAGGGAAAGCAGGGAAAGGGTCTATGCAATTAAAGAAAACTGAATACGACAACGCAAACTGAGAATACTTATTAACTTGACACAATCTGCATATTGCGCCGCTTATGTAAAAGAAGCATTTACCATGTTTTTATTATCTCAGTAATAACGTAGATCCGTCGCTCAGCTTCGTGAAATATGTAAACGAAAATCGTAAAGAAAAAAAAAAGTCAGTTCCACGAACAGGCTCAAGCACGAATGCAAGAAATTTATTCATTGAAAGAATATGAAGAAAGGAAGAACAACGAAAAAAGAAATGCAGAAGCAGAAACAGGAAAGACAAAATGATGCCGAGCTGCTTTATTCACAATGAAAGCACGCGGAATGCAAATTACACTGCATAATAAACCGACCACCTTTCACTGGAAACATGAATGGCAAATCCCATGGTTCGCGGAAAGCCATATAGCTTTCATTAGCAGCGAAGTTATAGAGATCGTGACTTCCTGAGCACAGGGAATGACATTCCAGAACCACCGCTGTGCAGATGAAAGTTCGTAGCACATCGAGAACGCATTAGGAACGTAATTAGAACACCGGTTTTATGGCAGATATAATGACCTGTCGATAATAAACCCGGTGGAATTCCTTAATTCTTCTTAGTTCGATCCGCCTTTATTAAAAACGCCTAACACACATTCCACATTTATTACACAGCCTAAAGAGGAAGTAATGTCAATTTACTCGCGAGAGTCGAGAAAGCACGTTCCCAAACGCGTCTTCACCAGGAAATTTTCGAAGGAACACCATTTTATATTTCCGTAACCACAGTCATGAGGCTCGTAGTCCTTTTTTTTTTTGATTTGGATATTCTCTTCAATTGCGACTTTTACACCCCGTTTCTAAGGACGCTTATGCGACGTTTTATTCGGCTTTTGGAGTGCTAAATATAGCGAGAAATTAAATCGCGTTTCATTACGCTTCAAACTGTTCTGAGAATTCAAGAGAAATTACATCAATGCGGCCATCGCGTAATGTGCGGCTCTGGCTAATGCGCACTCGCCGATTTTCTTGTTCGGTTTCTGTTTTTTTTAAAGCACCACAGAGAAGTATTAGGGCCTTTGTACACGCATAGAAGTTTGCTCTAATTGCCAAGAACCATTAGTGTGAGCAATAATATTTTTTTTTTCAAAATACAAGATTTTTTTAGTAAGCTAAAGATATATTTTAAATGTAGATCAGACTGATAAGACATTCGTACAAAATTAAACTTTATATTCGTCGATTTCACGGGAATTGCTTTATCTTCAGAAAAAAAAAAAAACACCGAACGCCACAGTTTGTTTCTTGTTTTTAATTTCGCGCCAAAATTCTAGTGCTGGTACGTCAGTGTGACGTCACGGATTTCAATGTATTGTTTTGTATTTGGTCCACTGTTGCCCAGTGAAAGTTATTGAAAGACTTTTATTGAAACCAGCAGTTTATTTGGCTGGGCTTTAGTTGGGTTTAGTTGGCCTCCCACGTGGGGACATCGAGGTCTTGCCTCTTCGCCGCCTCGCAGGCTTGCTGGGTAGCCCAGAGTTGGTCGTCGAGGTGGGAGCTGCGCAGGGCGGCGTGCCATCTCGACGAGAGGGTCACGGTATTATTTGTCGGATATTGGTCTTTGCATTCCAATAGCATGTGGGGAAGCGATGCTGCCTGAGTCTTACAGATCTTGCAAATGTTACTAGGGTAGGTGTCTGGGTAGATCCTGTTGTAACGTGTTAGTGAGGGGTACGTGTTTGTCTGTAACAAGCGAAGGGTGGATGCCTGTGCTCTGTTTAGCTTGTGATGAGGGATGGGGAAGGTTCTTCTGTTGAGATAGAATGATTTCGTAAGGTCGTTGTAGCTGGTGAGGCGATCGCGTTTCGCGGGTGCACCTGCGCTGTCTCCGGCACGGTTGACAAGGCCTCGTGCTACGGAGTGAGCGACCTCGTTGAGGTTGGTGAGGTGCGGATGTACGTCGCCGGCGTGTGCTGGGAACCAGACGAGAGTGATTTGCTTTTCAAGTGAGTGAGGGGCTTGGTGTAGGATGCGTAGCGCTTGTTTTGAAATACGACCTTTGATGTAATTGGTGATTGCCGTGCGGGAATCGCTCACGATGGTGTGGCAGTCCGGATCGAGGGTGGCCAGGGCGATGGCCACTTCCTCGGCCGTCTTGGTGTTTTGGGTTACGATGCTGGCGGCATGTTTGATTGAGCCGCCTACTGTGGTAGCCGCGGCGAAGCGGTGCCCGTCTTGATATTCAGCTGCGTCGACAAAGGTGACACCCGTGGTGTCGCCATAGGCTTTAATGACGGA
Organism: Dermacentor silvarum; assembly: GCF_013339745.2. Classification (NCBI taxonomy): domain Eukaryota; kingdom Metazoa; phylum Arthropoda; class Arachnida; order Ixodida; family Ixodidae; genus Dermacentor; species Dermacentor silvarum. The sequence continues at coordinate 2,836,480 of NC_051160.1, read as the reverse complement.
GGCAGCCCTTGCCTTCCGGCCTTCTTTATTGTAGTCCGGGTGCATGTTTTTAGGGATAGGGTCGACATGTAGCCAAGTCTGTACATCGCGTCGAATTGGGTATTTGTCTTCATGTTGACGGTGGTAGGTGATGCCGAGTTTAGTTAGAATGTGCCGGCCCGTTTCTGTGAGAGTGAGACGCTCCAGATGACATCGACACTGTGCTTTGATTAATTCGTCTAGGGTGTTGTGGAGTCCTAATTGGCGTAGAAGTTCAGTGCTGGTGTTGTTTGGGAGTCCTAAGGCTAGCTTGTAGGCGCCGAGTATAATGATGTCCAATTTAGTCTTTTCTGCTTTGTACCAATTATGGAAGGCGGCGACGTACGTGATGTGACAGATGACGAACGAGTGAACAAGGCGGATGAGGCTTTCTTCCTTCATGCCCTGTCGCCGGTTGGTCAGCCGCGAGGTATTGGGCGTCTGTCGGAGGATCTTGGATATAGCCGTTGAATTTGCGCCGTTGGCTTCGATGGTAATGCCGAGAACCCGGATAGTGGAGACCACGGGTAGGGTTCCACCATCCCTCATGTGGAGTTGGATTTCCTCGTAGCGGCGTTTATGCGTAGATCGTAGTGGTGGGCGTCCACGGAGCGTGTGGCGGTATAAGAGGAGCTCTGACTTGTCGGGGGAACATCGGAGTCCCGTGCCTTCGAGATTATTTTCGACAGCATCGATGGCGTCTTGCAGAGCGGTTTCAATTTGTACATCGCTGCCCGTTGTGGTCCAGATGGTAATGTCGTCGGCATAGATGGTGTGTTATATGCCGTCTAGCTTCTGTAGTTCCTGGGCTAATCCGAGCATGACCAAATTGAACAGCATTGGGGAAATGACAGAGCCTTGTGGCGTTTCCGCGCATCCGAGTGTGAACTTCTTCAATTGAATATCGCCAACCGAGAGGAACGCCCTTCGGTTGGATAGAAAGTCTCGTACGTAGTTGTAGGTGCGCTCGCCGAGGTTGAGCAGGGAGACATTATCAAAGGCGCGCCCGAGATCGAGGCCCAAGATCGTCTTCGTGTGTCGGGATTTGTCGTCGAGGATTTGATGCTTGAGTTGGAGCATGGCGTCCTGGGCGGAGAGATGCGCTCTAAAGCCGATGATTGAGTATGGGTATGCGGACGTATCTTCGAGGTGAGAGTTTATGCGGGTAAGGAGTGCATGCTCCATAACCTTGCCGACGCACGAGGTTAACGAGATGGGGCGGAGATTGGCAAGGCTAGATGGCTTGCCAGGTTTTGGAATTAGAATTACCTTGGCCGTTTTCCATGATGGGGGAATGGACCCTTGGCGCCAGCAGTCGTTTATGTACTCGGTGAGCTGTTCCATCCAGGGGTCGTCTAGGTTTCTCAGAGTTTTGTTGGTGACGCCGTCCGGACCTGGGGTTGAACGGCTGTTCAATTTACGCAGAGCAGCGTGTACCTCGGCCACGCTTAAGTCCTCATCGAGGGCTGAGTTCGAGGACCCCGCGTACGGGCCGTCAGGCTTTGCGGGCCCGGAGGGGATGTACTTTTGGCATAAGGTATTTGTGATGTGGTCCTGGCAGTGCGCCTTGGTTTCTGTGAATAGTTTGGTAAGACGATCTGTGAACGGGTGCTGGTATTATCAAGATGTTTCAGGATTTTCCACGAGCGGGAGTGGTGGAGTTGCCCATCTAAAGAATTGCAAAGCTCTGCCTATTGCTGTTGATTAAGAACTCGGCAGTGTTCTTTGATATTCTCGTTAAGTAGTGCAACCTTTTTCTTGAGTCGTTTGTTGAGTCGTTGACCCTTCCACCGGGAGAGGATGGACGTTTTGGCTTCAATGAGGTGGGAAAGCCGTCTATCCATGCGTTCAGTCGGGGCGTCGGTTTTGATAGTGCGAGTAGCCAATTGGGTATTTGATAAAAGGTTGCGCGACCAAGATACTATATCTGTGATCGGGGTGTCTGTCGTTTCTGCCGTGCGATGTTTGCGGAAGGCGTCCCAGTCCACCCACGCGAACTCCCTCGTTCTCGTAGATAGGGCTGTGAGGGTCGGGATAGTAATTTCAGTGATCGAATGATCGCTGCCGAGGTCGTATTCAGTATTGCGCCATTGAGCGTTCACTACATTTTTGGTGAATGTGAGGTCGGGTGTCGTGTCTCGCGCAGTGGAGGTACCGATGCGTGTGGGGAACGTCGGGTCTGTGATGAGATTGAAGCCGAGATCGTGGGAATCTTGCCAAAGGTTTCGGCCACGGAGAAAGTTATTCTTTCTCCGTGGTTTCGGCCCACAGCGAAGCAGTGTTTGTAGCCCCATCCTCTGTGCGACAGGTTGAAGTCGCCGCCGATGACGAGGGGGCTGCTGCCTGCGGCGTTCAGGGCCTTTATAAGAGGGTTAAAAAGCGACTATGGCGTAGGGACGGGGCGTTATAAATATTGAGGATGAAGATGCCGTCCGTCCGCTTTTTGTGTGGGATGAGTTCAATGAAAAGGTGTTCGGTGCGACGGTCGTGGAGATCGTGTTCAATTGCGATGATTCTGTGTCGGACGAGCGTGGACACTCAGTGGGGGCGTTGGCAGCGATGAAGGGTTGATATCCAGGAAGGGTGATCGGAGTGTCGTGCGTTTCCTGGAGTGTGAGTACATCCGGTTGACGTGAAGATGTGCGAAGGTGTTTACGAAGAACGGGCTGTTTGTGGCGGTAGCCTCGACAGTTCCACTGCCATATCACTGTGTCGGTGTTTGTGTGGGCCATGATGATGATCTAAGAGGCCGCCGGTGGCGGGGCGGGAGTGTCGTGAGCGATTCCGCCCGTGTCCATAATTCCTTGTTTGTTCTCATCCACCCCCGCCACCCCGGCTATATAAACAAACAAACAAGCAAGCAAACAAACAAACAAACAAACAAACAAAGAAACAAACAAACAGACAGACAGACAGGCAAGCAAACAAACAAACAAACAAACAAACAAACATACAAACAAACAAAGAAGCAGACAGACAGACAGACTGACAGACTATCAAACGAACAAACAAACAAGCAAGCAATCAATCAATCAATCAATCAATCAATCAGACAGATAGGCAGACAGACAGACAAAGAAAAAAAGCAGGCAAGCAAAACAGACAAACAAACAACAAACAAGCAAGCAAGCAATATTAATGTTCCTTTTAAAACTAAACAGGCGCTTCCCATATCACACTTTCTTGCACTCGTTTTGGCCTTCGCATTTCCAGCGAATGCACGCCGTCTCACTTGCGAGCCTGACTGCATTTCTAGCCCTATACCCTGTTACACCCTCCACATACGTACCACATCCCGTCACTCGTGTACTTTCAACGGTGTTTCCTGTCGTAACGCTCGCTGCTGCTCGGAAATGCTCGCTGCAGCTCTTTGCCGACGCGGCCGGCCTATCAGCGGCGCACAGCTCTGAGCCGGCCTCATCGGAACCGACGCGGGCAATTAGCCCGACACCCCGGAAGGACGCACGACTGCGCAAGGACAGAGGAATGCTAGGAAGGGGATGCTGCTTTCCTCGTTTTCCTCACTCTCCCCTTTCACCTCTGTCTTCCTCCGATCACAGTCTCAATGCGGGCTGTGCCTTTTATTCTCTGGCTTACTCGCTGTTTCGTAAGCATGCAAAAGTGCACACTCATGCAGTTGCTGCCCTCCTCTCCTCCCATCCCACTCCCCCAAACGCCATCAGCTCTCATCCTCATTTTACGGCTCCTCTGGGCCCATTCGGTGCCCACTGGTTGTGCTCGCTCTCCTCTTTGGCGTCAGCCCAACCTCGACCTTCTACTTCTTTTCGACACCTCGACGTTTCTGTGCGCCTGCGTGTTGCTTGCAGCCATTTCCACGGTGCAGCGTCAGCGACCATCAGCCATTTGCTAAGTGTGCTGCTGCTCCGCTCGATTTCGATCTCACGCATAGAGCCTCCCTTTCAGACAGTACGTTTCCCAGGACGCCGACACCGTGGGAATGGCTCGCGCTCTACGCAGTGCATTAAGGCTCTACATTGCCCTTGCCATTTGAAACACACTTGGAAACAGGACTTACTCTCTTTCTTTCTTTCTTTCTTTCTTTCTTTCTTTCTTTCTTTCTTTCTTTCTTTCTTTCTTTCTTTCTTTCTTTCTTTCTTTCTTTCTTTCTTTCACCTCTGTCTTCCTCCGATCACAGTCTCAATGCGGGCTGTGCCTTTCTTCCTTTCTTTCTTTCTTTCTTTCTTTCTTTCTTTCTTTCTTTCCCCTTTCACCTCTGTCTTCCTCCGATCACAGTCTCAATGCGGGCTGTGCCTTTCTTCCTTTCTTTCTTTCTTTCTTTCTTTCTTTCTTTCTTTCTTTCTTTCTTTCTTTCTTTCTTTCTTTCTTTCTCTCTTTCTTTCTTTCTTTCTTTCTTTGTTTCTTTCATTCTTTCTTTCTTTCTTTCTTTCTTTCTTTGCTCACTTGCTTGTTTGCTTCCTTGTTGTAGTAATATCAAATATGCCTTGTGGTATCAGGAAGCTCATTAGACTCACACAGATCCTGTAGATGGCAGGAATCCACCCTAGCGTCCTTGAGATTATGGTGTTCTGTTGCTGAGCACTAAGTTATGGGTTCGAATAAGAATCTGGCCGGTGATAGTGCGATATAGGTAGAATCTAAAACCGACATATTAGGGAAATTCCAGCGCGTTTATTGGATGATTAAAGAGAAACGGCAAACAATCTTTGATAGACGAGTCTTACGATGCCCTGCCTGCTTTGCTCCCGCCGTATGAGATTGCTTATTAGCGCCGAACATAAACGAGAAATTCCCTTTTTAAATTTTGTGCGCACATTGTGGAGCCGGTGACAACGTTATGATAACGCTATATCCACTGTGAAATCACAGCAATTAAGTTTGGAAAACATGCAAGTTTTAGTTTTCGTGTATCTTCGAACGGCCGTCTAAGTTATTATTCGTATACATATCTAATTACCCTGTTATGATGTTGCGAAGATAAATGAGGCCACCTAGAGGTGTTTCCGTAATATTGAGATAGTTTCTCTACTCACTATTAGTTTAATAATATTGTACATATAGAGCCTCCGCCGACGGTAAAATCAAATTATTTGGCATTGCAGGCGAGAAATCTACCTGTCCAACCCAACTGATTACTTCTGGTTAGCGCCCTTATTATAACTACAGCTGCGCCCATCTACTACTGCGTTTGATTAGCCCAAGTGTAGTTTCGGGGGTAGTAACTCATAAAGCAAGTAGCAGGGCAGGGTTAGTGTGACAAAGTGACATAGAAACGTGCTTGGGAAAGTTAATAGCGCAGAGCGGCGATAGATGGCAGTGCATGTGCGGCTGTTCATTTCGCTCTATAAAAAATACACAAGGCAACCTTTACCCCTTCGAAGCTCCGATCGATTTGGGGCGATACAGCAATGGGGAAGACTGAAAAGGTTGGAATCACTCGCTACGTCTTCCATTTGGACGCTACGTTTGCCGTGTTTTTCCTGCTCTCACAGTCCTCCGTGGCCAATTACTGGGTTTTCTATCCATAGCCCTTTCCACGTTCACGTATCGGCCACCACCAAGGTCGGGACCAAACAACGGAAAAGAATGAATTCGAATAAATTTTAATAATAACGAAGTACAACTTTGGACAAATACAGAAGTTTCAGTGCTATAGGAGGTTCTATGCAAGGAAAACCGCCAAACAGGCCTTATAATTTATAGCACGTACAACTAAATAAAAGAGTCATAGAGGAGTCAGTGCTCAGCTGTTAATAGTAAATGCAAATGTGATAAGGAAAACAGTCTAATGAAAAATAAAATTTAGCTAGTTAAACAACAGCTACACCCCAGCAAATGAAGATACAGTTATGCAATGTACAAATTAAGTTACAATGTGGGAAAAATACAATTCTAGAATACAAATTTATTTATTACGAGTTACTTTCGGCCATTCGAGCAAGGTAATATTTAAGTAACTCTAAAATATACTAGAATACTAAGATAATTTTATTTCTATGGTCGTGTATTGCAAAATGATATGGTAGCGAAGAAGATACCCTCGGAATTTCATGTGTAAATGAGAACTAAAAGTTATTCAAACGTGACTGCTAAGTTACCAGCCCCTTACAAAAATCGGCTTGGTTTCATAGCGATTTGAGACTATTTCATCCTCAAAAGAGCTAGAAACATGCAAAAAGTTGCTATTATTTTTCTTTGCTTTTACAATTAATTTTTGTGGTCCTTTAACTCATTTTAGATTTTCAGAGTTTTGAATATTCACTAAAAATGGCATTACCTACCGCTGGTGGCAGCGCGCTTGTTTTGGCGTGATAAATTTTTTCATCGTAGGTCAATTCTCTAAACTTTTTCATAGATAGTTTACATACCATACTGTCGTGTTCATATGCCACACCAAGAAGGCAGGAATGCCTAATTTCTCATCAAACCTGACGAATAAGCGCATATTCTGCGGAGAACGGTACGCTACCCTGCTTTAACAACATGAGGAAGCTCTGATCATGGCTGCGAGCGCCACGAAGATCGATGGTTTTTCGCTGAATTACTCAAAAGCAATCCAAAGAGAAAAGGTATAGTAATTGCCAGAAGGACTTAGCAATAGAATTACTGGTAAATTATGCGGGGAACCATGTCTCTGATGAATTTTGGGCCTGATGGTGCACAACTGAACACTGTAAGATACGAGAACAGACACAACACCCGTTCCTTGGGCAAGCTGTTCTATTCTCTGCCTCGTCGTCTTCCTCTAGCGCCCGTCGTGCGAGCGCCATCTCCCAAGTGTCGCTTTTCTTCATTACAACACTTAAACACGATCTCTCTAAAAAAACTGTTTTTGCTGACGAAAGGAACATTACCTCCACAACTTACAAAATTTTCAGTGCGAGGTTTCACCCAATTGTTGTGATTTGTCTAATGTGTCTACCTAACTGAAATGATTTTGTTACCTTAAGTAGATTTTTTAAATAAGTCTCCTTGCCCAACTGCCCGTGTATGGTATTGTCAAGTTTGAACACGTTATTTTGAAGCGAATTAGAATGTGAATGGTATTCTTTAGGTCAAAACCCAACTTTCTGAACAATATTTGACAGAAGTTTCAATGCACTAATTGTTAATTGTTTGAAAATATGCGAGAGTTATTTTCAAATGTTCCTCGAAGAAAGTACCAAAATGAATAGATATAAAAGCTTACAATTACAGCACTTCTTAATATTTTTAGATAAAGCTTGGTATGCGTAATCAGGCATGTCTTTACTAAGCACCTGCAAAGGTTAAAATTTTCGTTAGATGGACCTGGAGAAAAAAACAAACAAAAAACACTGACGTCCCATTCCCATTAACAAGGACTTTTTCATTCACTGCGAACCGTGTGCTATTGTTATTGGTGAGATGTGTTACATCCAGACCATCAATGAGTAACTCTCAGCGATAGAGTTTGAACGTAATGTGTTCTGTTATACAAGCGTTGCTGTGGAGAAAATGAGGTAAAGAGTTCCTCGGCTGCTTCATTTCTCTAAATGATAATACTAAATAAATACATTACTGAGAAATGACAATGAAACTAATAAAAATAACAACACCACAGCGGATAGTTCACTTGACGTCTGTGCATGCCTCCAACCGAATAATATATGCACTTTGCAGTCCTCATCCTTTGGTACAAGAGTCCATAATCAGTGACAGTTTCATAAAAAATAACTGACGCAGGGGGAGTATGCTATGTCTTTAACAGAGAGGAACCGAATGGCAGAGAAATGGGCTGGACATCATGAGACATAGTTACTAGTTTCGCTATCATTCAATCAATCAATCAAATTTTTATTAATTCACAAAAAGGTTTTGCAGATAGAAGTATACAGAAGGAGGTCCCATAGTAAAGACTGAATTGGGACCTCCTGTTCATGGTTAACATAAAAGTTACAATGGCAAGAACGGTAGCTGAATGAGTACAATTGCAAAAATGATAAATAATAATACAGACATAAGTGAATAACGATATTAATAGTCAATAGTGTATCGGCAGTAAGTAATATAATAAAACTAGGTAAAACTAACATATAAGTGGAGGGAAAAGAAATGGAAAAAAAAAGAATTAAAGAACAACTTAAGCAACATGTTGACGTACATAAGAATGGCAGGTCTAAAACGAGAGCGGGTTATACAGTACACTATGTCACATACATATCACATAACAAAAAATTTTTCAATTCATGGCAAAACCTATGCGCTTTCTGTAGTTTTATGACAAATGGTAATGTATTCCATGATGATATGGCTGCAAAGTGAACGGTCTGTTTGCCATAATTAGTACGTACTTTGGGTAGAATGAACTTATTATGAAGCGCGAAACGTGTTGGATTGGTGTTCGTTAGAGATGACATAGGAAATAGCGACAATGTGATCTTGTCATTTATTAGTTTGAAAAGAAAAGTGGCAAGGTTGAACTTGACAAGGGCGGCAACGTCAAGAATGGTATTTTCTTGTAGTAGCTGTTTAGCATTGGCGGTGTGTGGATTCGACGTGATTACTCTAATAGCCTGGTTCTGGATAGTTTGTAAGGGTTTTAGGTGAGTACTGTACGTGTTACCCCAGGAGGTTATGCAGTAATTAATGTGAGAGTGTACAAACGCGAAATAGAGTGAGAGCAACACAGGTCGTGAAAAGAACGGACGTGACCTAATGAGAATTCGTATTCCATATGATAACTTTTTTTATATGAGTTATATGGTGCTGAAATTTTAGGTTACAGTCAATAATAACACCTAAGTAAGTGCATTCTTCACTTGCTGATAATAAATGGTTACCTATGGAAATGGGCGGAATGCATAGTGATGATTTATTTTGGGATGAGAAGAGAAGAAATTTTGTTTTAGTAGGATTAATGGTAAGTCTATTCATTTTGCACCATCCTAACAAGTTATGAAGATCAGTATTAAGCCTCGTTACTACCGTTGACAGACATTCATCAGAATTAATAATTGTTGTGTCATCGGCATATAGTATACACCTAGAAGACGTGAGGCAATTAGGTAGATCGTTAATATATAGTAAAAAGAGTAACGGGCCCAAAATGGATCCTTGTGGTACACCTAAATTAGTTATAAATAATTGTTATAAATAATTGCTAAATTAGTTATAAAAATTTATAAATAAATTGAAGTTTCTTTGGATTAGAATAATAAGTTCTTTCACTCACTCACTCCCTCAGACGGACCCGCAATAAGAAAGTTGGCTATGATTATATGTAACATGCAATGAAACGAGAATGCGAAGTTGGAAGTATGGGCGGGCTTTAAGGATAACATGGATACTAAATGCGTTTTTCTGAATGCGAGATTGAATATAATGGTTTATTTTAGGGTGCTTATCTAGTAGGATAATTAATAACTTTGGACTGTGTGAAGCTCGTATTGCATACTTTAAACACAGTAATGATACATTAATTTATTTATTACATTTGGCAGAGCAAAGCACCAACTTAGTTACTGAAGAATTCATATGCAACATGTTATCTAATCATCAAGAATGAAGAAAATTGAAGTCAGTGGTAATTTGTTGCCGAAGTATATTTGCGCTAATATGAGATGCATATTGGTAGCATTGTCAGCATATAAGAACGTTTCATGTCCTTTCGCGCTCTAGGAAGGTCGTTATTAAATATTAAACGCTATAATGGCCATAGGATAGAGTGTGGGTGACACCTTGGTTGATTGTTTTAAATAATGAATACTTCTCATTTCCTTCAACAGGTTGAAGTTGGTTATCTAGGTAACTACAAATGAGTTCGTAAGGCGGACCAGTGATACAAAAATAGTTAGGCTTATGCAGAAAGAATACAATGAATAATTGCGTTGAATGCTTTGGTTACGTCTATAAAAATGGCTCTTGGTATCAAACCTGCATCGATACCCCAATTACCTAAGTTAGCTAGGTGCGCTCATTGCTTCCTTTCAACATCCCTCCTTTCAATGTCCATCCGTGCGTCCGTCCGTGTGTCTTGTAGGTCATGAAACAGCCGCCTATGTCTTGGTGCTCTTGTGGGCGTTTCGTTAACTGTTATGTACAAAATTGGCGTAGTATGACGAGATTGTATGACGAACATAAATGATAGACCATGACATGAATGTCATGACATGCGTGTCATGTAGGTCACAAAACAGCCGCCTTCGTCTTGGTGTTGTCATGGTCGTTTCGTTAACTTGGCAGGCTCCCCGCACACTGCCTCGTATAACATCGATTCCAACAGAACGTGGGATTTGCCCGCTTTTTATTTTTTAGCGATGACTAGAAAGACAAGAGCACCCAAACGCGAATGTTGGTAGGTGTTAACGCACATATATGGCGTCCCATACTCCTTGGACAGAACTTGCAAGCCGGCTTTTCTGTACGCTTCAGATCAATTCATTATTCATTCGTAAAATAACGCGTAACATTGCCGCTGAAATCATTTAAAGAATACTACAGATAGTTCCCTTCGTATGCCCTTCGAAACTTAAGAATGTTGACTTCGTTAGGGTATTGTAACACGCACACTGATTTGAGTAACCACTTGCTTTTCAGTGCAGTAATGGAATAATAATATTCTTAGTCACGTAAAATCCTTCCTGCCAAACAAACTTGAAATGCAGCTATACGCGTTAAACGAGACTACCTGTAAAGCGTGCTTTGCCTCATTATAAATATAACCAAGGCGAAGCAAACTTTCTGTACGACGGGACTGTCGTTATTTGTAAGTAAATAAATAACATATCTTCACGCCAGCAGCTCAACTCCTTCGCAGGTTTTTCTCAACTGTATTTTTTCGCCATAGCAATTATAGGCGCATTTGCGCCGTCGGCGTCGGCGCCACCACCGCCGTGCTGTAACGGTACAGACGCGCATGCGCGGTACACGCGTGCATGATTACAAAGTCTTCAGAGACACGAGAGACGTGCAGCGCGTTTGGCTTCAAAAACAAGAAGTGTGGACGCACCCTCCCTCTCCGCTAAATTGACTCTGCAGTGTGGCAAGGGCAGCGGTCTGCCTTCCACTGCTGGCAAGCATACACGAAGTAGACTGGACCAGGCACATTCCTGTCTACTTCGTCTGTGTATAAGCGCTAATCTGTGCCCTACTTGCAACATCTAATAGCCGCTCAGCAGCTGTGCACGTACGACACCGCGTGGTCCGAGCGAAACGGACTTGAACCGAGAAATGCTGGCGGTTTTCTTTCATGTCTCATCTCGTGCCCAACTGAGGTGCGACGCCTACGACGCCGGCGGCGACACTCCTCATCACGCCGGCGTTTCAAAGTTTAAAAGTTTAAAAACATATTGCTTTAAAGTGGCTACATGTTTCGATCTATGTGAGATACAAAAGGAGGTCCCATAGTCAAAGACTGCATTGGAACCTCCGTTATTAGCTGACAGTGGTCAGTTTCTGCTGCGTAGCAACAGTTGCTTTGTGTGCTTTGTCGTGCCGTCATGTTGCTCTCACCTATTCTTGGAACACTGTCTGCGAAACGCCAGTGTAACGTTAACCTTTGCTATCACGTTCAATGCTTCGCCCGTCGGGCGAAACTGGCCATTTCTTTTTTATCTTTGTACGATGCTGCAAATTATTCTTCTTATGACTTTATTTCTTGATTCGAAGTGCGGACCAGCCACAAGATTGATACGCATTCTCGCTTAGGTCACCAAAAATATTTTTTTCAGCTAGTCCACTTTACGGTAGACTCAAACACAATTTACTCAAATTTACTCCCGCTGAAACTTAAAAAAGAGAGAGAGAGAAAAAAAAAGCTATCCAACTCCTGGTTGCCCTTTTATAAGGAAGCAACACGGGAAGGTCATCGCAAAATCTGACTTCCTTCAACAACAAGAGTCTTTTGAGATTGTTTTTAGAACCACCTAAATCACGTGAACAAAGCTATCGCGGTTTCTTTCTTGAGAAACCTCGCTTTACGTAATAGCAAGATCTACAATGGAAGGGCAGAGTCGGATTTTCTGGCGTGCCGCAGACAGGAATTCTTCCAGTTGTTACGACCACCAAGTGTTGCGTAGCGTTATTTTTTGCTCTCGGCCAGTTGCATCGCGACAATCTCTACAAGCTGACAACGTTGTTTCACTTGTGGCCGCTCTGTCGTAATTCAGTGAAGTTTCTTATACCGGATCGCTTGAAATTAAGGTCGATATTAAGAAAAATGAATGATGACAGTTTATATCCAGTTATATTCTGGGCACTGCTCGGCTGCGTGTTTTATTTCCGCCGCTAAGCTTTGCACGTGTCCCATAAATCATTATATATGAGTTTTGATGGTGTGAGAGCTGCTAATAGCGCAGCCTGTCGTCAAAAGCACGCAGTTTAGACAAATTGTTTTCACTGAAATCACGTCAACTTTACCAACGTGAGCATCAGCAATTTCTATTTGCTTTTGATAATCAAGCAGCTCTGCACTTTGTAGATGTTGTAAATGTGAACAAAATTTAGACTACGTGAGGACGTTCAATATAAAGAGACGCATTCTATCGGTTGCAATTACAAAACATACTGATAGCCCGATGGATTTTAATGCGTGACTGGAAAATAAATTTTATGCTCGAAGTCCAAGTGGCGCCATGAATTCGGAGGCGTATCGTAGCAGATTGAATTTCAGTTTCAGTACAACCTTTTCTGGTTAAACAGGAAATAGCGCTGCGTGGCGCGCACCGAGGCAACGTCACTAAATCAGACTAGCGATTTGGGTGAAATGGATTTTAGACCAACAAAGCTGAGTCAGTATGTCATTGCTCTTGAGATATATTCATTTGTTATTTTCTTGCACAAAAGTACTATGAGAGATAACTCTCATTTGTCATCCAAAGCTTGGAGTATCTTTTACTAATGCGTACTCTTACCTCATCGGAACGGCCACAAGTCGAGAATGTTAATTTTGAGGGTGCAAAGAAACGATAGCGCACCTTCTGTGTGATTGTCGTCGTTTCAATGCACAAAGAAAAGTCCTCAGCGCCACGCTCGACAAGACTGACAACCGTTCCCTTACGGAAGGCAGAATCCTTGGACCCTGGTCTCAGTCGATGTCGGCCAAAAGTGCTTTAAAAGCACTAGTGAGCTTTTGAGAAGTAAGGGGATTCATCAAAAAACTATAGAGTGTGCAAACTGATGGGTTCTTTTTAAATATTCTCTCGCTTTCTTAACTTTTCTGTCCCCATCCACCTGTGCAGAGTGGCCAACCGGACACTGAATCTGGTTAACCTCTCTGCTTTGCATCTCACGTTTTCCCGCTCTCTCTCTGTCCCTCTCTCTAGGGTGTTTTTTTTTCTTTAGCGTCACGAAATTAAAAAAAAATTGCCTGTGGTAGATAGCACAATTTTAACCCTTGAGCTAAACTACTCAATGAAGGGGCCATTACTATTACGAGAAATCAAAATGCTTAATTGAATAATTAACATAATTACACTAATTGACTTTCTAATGAATTTTCTTACGGTACATATTTAAGTCTGTAAAATGTAGATAGTGAGTATGCAAGGTATATCAACTTGGAACGAATTCTAAGGATGGCACCAGTTTCGAGATATGCGGCGTCAAATGCACAGTTGTCCCATTTACTTTTTCAAAAGAAAATGTCGTTTATGCATTGAAGCACAAAAGTAATTGGAACGCCAATGCCATTTCGTCGGACACTATAAATTAATATCTCGCAACTGGTGTAGTCATGAGAATTCGTTTCAAGTGGATATGCCTAGCGAACTCACCGGCTACAATTTGTAAATTGACATATGCGCCATAAATACTGAAAAAATAATTATTATATTTATGTTAATTATTCAAGTACGTATTTTGATTTCTCGAAAAAGTAATGACCGCCTCATCGAGTAATTTAGCTCAAGCGTTAGAACTGTGCTATCTGCCACAGACAATTGTTAAAAACTGGATGTAGCTTAAAAAAAATGGTAGATAAGTGTTATATTAGCATAGTTATCATTAGATATTCTGTTTTAAGAGCATGTTTTCTTTCTTGTTGATTAATAAATAACCGTATTTAACTGGCGAAAACTCTCTTTTATACAGCTTTCTGGCCAATCGGATGCAAGCTGAAATAGCTTTCTTTCAGTAACGCACGGCTTTCTAGGGGTTTCGATTGTAGTTACCAAAGCCAGTACAGGCAAGACTCACGATCAGAATTTATTATTGCGATAGCAATTATATGGACACTCCAAAGCAGATTTCTGCCGTCGGCGTCGCCGTCGCCGTCGCCGTCGCCATGAGGTTCCGTATGACGTCAATGGAGATGAAATCGTCGCCGCGCGCCGCCGGACGCTGCTATGTGCGAGTGAAAGGGCGCGAGGCACGCGCGCTTTCACGGGGAGTGAACCCCCGGCGTAGAACAAACGCGCGTTCTGCGCCGTGCTCCCTTAAGGGCTGCAGAAGTAGGCGTCTCTTTCCTCCTTTACAATCACCATATATGTAGAGCAAACGCGCCTCCTTCCGACGCGCGAAACGCCGTCGGGGGGAGGGGGAGGGAAGGGAGGCGACGTTTAGCTGCGGCTCCAAGTGCCTATTTATATCAGAGGCTCCGGCAACAGTCACCAACGCCGCACGCATTTTGTGCGAACGCGGGCAAAACGCCGACGGTGTCGACAAGTTCTGCATGTGGCCGGTGCTGCTGCATGTCCAAGTTTATACAGCTGATAAAGCTACTATCATTACTCCGTATAGCTCTCTACAAATTTGCTGTCGCAATTGATGCTTCACCTTTCAGGTGAAACTGCGACAACTTTTCACGATTAAGACTAACTAGGGAAAAACGACGACTTCGCCATGTGAAAACCAAGAGTAGGATGGCTTGCATAGTGTTGTCTGGGTAGTGTCATAAGAATTTTTTACATAACCTGCTGCACATTAAAGGGGTCCTGAAGCACCCCTCGGGCTTGGTGAAAAAACATAGTCCGGGGATAGCAGACGCTGCTGTGAACATCTCAGCTAAGTTTTGCAGTTGTGCGCTGCGCGTGGAGCTCGCAAGCGGAGAACGAAGTCACGTTTTTCTGAAACGCTTTCTTTTCAACAGAAGGCTGCTCCTCCCTCTTTTCTGGACGCTTTATTTCGTATTATAGGGGATTGCCTTACGCGGCAGCTATTGGCCAATAGATGAAATCAATCTAGAAGGGTGTTTGGATCAGTGCGCTTATTCCCATGTTACTGTGTATATTTATTGACGAACTTTACTAAACAGGCTGAGGTAAGCAAGAATATGTTTTCGAATTCCTATACTAATTACGTACTGCCGGAAGAAGCTGACTGTCGTCTGCTCACGCTTGGCCGCGGCCGCCCGCGTAGGAAATACACTTTGGCCACCATGCCTATCGGTGTCGTAGCCGCCGGGTCTCGCTAATTTTGACTAGTTTTCGAACACTCAACTAGCGTCCAACCACGCGAAACTTCAGGTCAGACTACACGCACGCTTGCCAGCGAGCGCTCCCTCCTGGCCGCGCCTAGTTAGACGCCTTGACAGACTTAGCTTCGTATTGAGCTATGGCTAGCGCTTCAAAATGTGCATGTGGCAACTATCCGTATTGTGAAGCTGGTGCAGGACAAAGCCGGTCCAAACCACGTAGATCGGAGCAGCCAGGCAGGAGCAGATGAGCGCGAGCACGCACTCAAGCCCTTTCGTGAACAAAGCGAACACTGTGCATACGCACTACAGCTGCATGTAGCTGCGGCCTGCTACGTAGCGCAGATTCCGCGGCCACCGCGGTGTGCAGCGACGAGACCGCTGGCTGAGCGCACTGCGGCTCGTTCAGGACAGCCGCGTCTGACATACGTTTGGCACGTCGTAGGCGCCAAAATCGGAAGTAGTGGCGTCTACGTGAACATCCAAAAGCACATTTGAAGTGCGCGCCGTGGTGACGTTCGGTAGCCGGAGCGTTGTGGGCACGCCCCGCTCCCCCGTAGTCTTCGCAGAGCAAGGCATTGAAGAAGGAGCGCAAGCACCGCGAAGGGGATGCTTGTTTGCCAATAACTCTGCTTCTTCTGAACGAATTGAAGTACTTTTTGCTGCAAAGTATTTCTGAAAACCCCTGTGTTATCTTCAAATGCATTTCTCCCCTTCGACAAAAAGTGGTTCAGGGCCCCTTTAAGAAAACTGATCGCACGCATCTACGATGGCTTCTTATATGAGGCTTCTTCCCATTTCTATGACATTTCACGCGCTTTTCTTTTCCGTTTCCGCAGATAGGGCAAGGGTTAGAGCTTGGAGAATCGGTCATCCTCTTTACCCGTAGGTTCGATAGGCAGTTAAGCCCACGAGCGCGCCCTCAGCTTCACTTTGTTCCACACCCACACCAGTTTCTGCTTCCCTGTGCCTCCGAGTTGGGCACCCAGCCTGTACAGTGGACACAGCGGTCACTTCCGCTTCCGCCCTTGCTCTGAGCTTCCTCGCTTTCCGGAGCTGCTAGAGAGCTGCTGCACATTGCACAATGGCGCCCGCTTCCGGTGGGGGCCGGTGATCTCTACAGCTTTCTTCCGTTCCTCTTACAGCCTCCCGCTTCCTTTCGCTAATCCTCTTCTGCCATCTTCAATCCTTGTTTTCGAAGATCTCACAGCACTTCCGTAACGAAAGGCAGCAGCGCTTCCTGTCGTATTAAAGCCGTAGTCTTGTTGCCCTTTCGTGCGTGTTGCAGTGTGGACTTCTGGCGCTCAACACGTGAGAGAATGGCCGGAATGTTGTCTTCGTAGTAAGCTGGTTACACTGACAAAATGTGTGCCCACGTGTAAACTAGGGCACGTTTTATGATTCATGAATGTTATACTGGCACCCTCCTCTACCTCCTCACACAAGGGAGCGGACGTTGCTACATGTGTGCTGGGCTCACGTAACTGAGGGACACGTTGGAATCAATGTTATTAGGTAGCCGAAAGCACTGCATCCTGCTTTTTTCCGTGTCCGCTTGGCTTTTCCTGCATTAGTCTACAATAAGGCGTCTAGAAGCATGTCTTCAACTCGTTTATTTCACCATCTCCATCTTCATGATACAGGCAGATGCGAACACATGAGAACACCCCCTACAGCCACTGAATATTTCACTTAATAAGTTACGGCTTCAATATGACTGTTAGCCGGTCTTGTTGGTATAACGACATAATGCGGCAAACAGTGCACAAAGGGCACAAAATATTAAGGAACAGACGACAGGGGCGATCGAACGCCAATGAATTTCTGCGCTAAGTTCGGGAATTAACATCATGAAACTAGTGTCATCCTGAGAATTCGTTCCAAATGAATCCGCCTTGCGAAGTCCACGGCTAGAATTTTCACATTGCAATATGGGCCATAAGGTAAGCAGTTAGAAACTTTGTGAATTTTTGTTAATTAGTCAATTCTGCATTTCATTTTTCTGTGTAATGTCCGCCTCTTCGAGTAGACCAGCTCATAAACCATAATTGTGCTATCTGCGACAGGTAATCTTTAAAATCTGTGGAGAGTGTTTTCTAAAGCAACCCATATATATGCCTCAGCCACGTGACTGGCTTCTCACACATCACACACATACACAATCCCACTTTGACGCTCCTAATGCTAACGCATTAAAAAAGTAACTGAGCGAAAGAAGGACTGTTTCACAAAGCGAAGCGTGTAGTTGAACGGACAGTAAAAATTGCATTAACGTTGCGCTGTTACGCACGAGGTTGGCGGGCCAAGTCTCGGCCGCGGCGGCCGCCTTTCAATCTGGGGCGACGTGCAAAAATGCCCGTGTATCATGAATTGGGTGCACGTTCAAAACGCCAGGTGGTCGAAATCAATCCGTAAACCCCCAATACGGCGTGCCTCATCATCAGATCCCCTGAAAACCCCAGAAATTTATTTTATCCTTAAGTTGCAGTAAAGTTTCGCTTAATAACGAAACACGCGTAGTGTCACGTGCGCACAGACACACAGAGCACTCCTGATAAGAATGCTGGCGGGATGAGGAGCACCGGCCGCGGTGAGCGCGCGCACTCGTTCCGTGCTCCCGCTCCCGTCACCATTTTGACTGTTCCGCGCCTCCTAAACTGAGCAGATCATGTGACCTCCTACACTGGGTGCGCGGTAAGACAGCGTGCATCAAGCCACGCGCCTTATCGGCATGCCCGCGCAAGCTTACTCTCGCTCCAGCAAGCAGAACGTGACCTCCAGCACTCGGCGTGCGGGTCCGCTCATGCCCCATCATACGTGGGACAGCATGCCGACGGTGAAAACGCGCCTTGAGTTTCCATATAATGACTATCGCTATACAAATAACATTACATTGTGGGGTTTTACGTGCCAAAACCAATTCTGATTATGAGGCACGCCGTAGTGGGGGACTCCGGAAATTTGGACCACCTGGGGTTCTTTAACGTGCACCTAAATCTAAGTACACGGGTGTTTTCGCATTTCACCCCCATCGAAATGCGGCCGCCGTGGCCGGGATTCGATCCCGCGACCTCGTGCTCAGCAGCCCAACACCATAGCCATTGAGCAACCACGGCGGGTGCACAACAAATAACATTAGCTGCTTACTTTGGGCATGCAAAACGAAGGCTAGCCAACCTGAGTATGCTTGACCGAAGGCAGCCCCAATATGTCAATCAATGGACACACGAAGGCACTGCTGAAAGATAACGTTTAGCCATGACAATTCCTCCTCATGCAAGACTCCTGAACTTTCAGACAGTGAATTTCAGACATAGGAATGAAGAAGTGCGTCTTATGGTCGAGGCATGGCATGGCGTATTATCAGTAATGGTAGCAGTAGATTACCTTGCATAAATAAGTTGTCGCAGTTTCACCTGAAAAGCGAAGCATCAATTGCGATAGCAAATTTGTAGAGAGCTATACGGAGTAATGATAGTAGCTTTATCAGCTGTATAAACTTGGACATGCAGCAGCACCGGCAACACGCAGAACTGTTGTCGACGCCGTCGGCGTTTTGCCCGCGTTCGCACAAAATGCGTGCGGCGTTGGTGACTGTTGCCGGAGCCTCTGATAGAAATAGGCACTTGGTGCCAAAGCTAAACGTCGCCTCCCCCCTCCCCCCCCTCCCCCCTCCCCCCCCCCCGGCCTTTCGCGCGTCCGAAGAAGGCGCGTTTGCTCTACATATATGGTGATTGTAAAGGAGGAAAGAGACGCCTACTTCTGCAGCCCTTAAGTGAGCACGGCGCAGAACGCGCGTTTGTTCTCCGCCGTGCGTTCACTCCCCGTAGTAAGTGGTTCATGTGGAAAGGGAAATGTTGACGCTATCTTCTGCAGCCCTTGAGGGAGCACGGCTCAGCGCCAACGGGAAGGGGTAAGTGGGGGAGAAAGGAGGATAGGGTAGACCGTGAAAGCGCGCGTCCCTCGCGCCCTTTCACTCGCACATACAGCGTTCGGCGGCGCGCGGCAACGATTTCAACTCCATTGACGTCATACGGAACCTCACGGCGACGGCGACGGCGACGGCGACGCCGACGGCAGAAATCTGCTTTGGAGTGTCCATATAATTGCTATCGCAATAAAAAAATTAGCGCAGCTCGCACTCGAGGCGCAATGCTAAAGAGACAGCGGAGCTGATAGGCACCTAGCTAGTCCTGGCTTTTGAGCTATGCTAAGCACTACCAAGTCATCGCCAGCATTTTCCGGAATTTATTGATTATTGTTCGATCATCGATTAGCTGTTCATTGGCTATTGATGACTGACTAAGCTTAAGTAGTCCCAACCATGCTTAGCTAGACTTAGCCACGCTCAGGTTCGCTAGTTCACAGGGCTATGTGCCAATGCGCTTGGACCCTTTCTGAACTGCCGCCAGGATCGGCGCACATTTTCTGTTTACGACAGACAAATTACGCTCGGCATAAACAGCTCCGCTGTTAAAAGGAGTTGCCAGGCCTAAACCATTATCTTTCGCAAGCTGCGCCTCCTGAATTCGTGGAAAGTGAGCGAACCAGTGCGCTGACTGGCAGAAGTAATCGATGAGGCATAACACTTTTCATTCCCTACTTCTCGTCGTTTTCTTGTTTTTTATGGTCTTTTAATCATTGGTGCTTAAGAGTTTGAGGGCAGGAGTTTTCTCGGTTACGTATGCGCAATCTGGGTAAGGTGAAGGGTTCGCCATCCGTACAAGCGTTGCGATGTCTAGCATTTTAATACGACTAGAGTCTGACACTCCAAATCGAACAAAACAAGCCAATCAAAAAAAAAAAAAAAAGAATAACAGAAGAAAGTTGAGGGGTATCCGGCGTCCCAGGGAAGACTGTGAACTGAGAGAGGATATCTCTTCGGAAATTGTCCACCCGCCATCTTTCGGCGGGCACATCACAGCCAGGCAGGCAGCAATACGGGGACCCGGCTAGCAGACCGATTCTATAGGACGGTGCCGAAGTGGTCGTACCCGCATTGCCGTGGCGCATGCGGCAGTTCAATCGAGCGAGAAAATCTCGGGAAAAGGTGTGCGCGAGACAGGGGGTAGTGGGCGTTAGCCTCTGCGGGTCCAGTACGCAGGCTGACATATAGTTTCTTTCTGGCCGATTTGTTCGCCAATTCGGGTCGCGTCTGCTTTCTGTAGGCCGGCAAACGCGAAGGAAAGCCCGGGCTTTCGGTATCGAGGAAGTGGCATTGGTGGAAGAGAAAAGAACAGCAGAAAAGCAGCGCGATGGGATTTCCAGGAGAGTCGGGAACGAGAAATGGGAAAATTGGAACGCCATGGAGTCCGCTCGCCTATAAGCGGAAGAAGCTGAAATTTAAAACCCGTTTACTAGATTTATTTATTTATTTATTTATTTATTTATTTATTTATTTATTTATTTATTTATTTATTTATTTATTTATTTATTTATTTATTTATTTATTTATTTATTTATTTGCCTCTGAACGAGTCTGCGGTGAAAAGTGACCCTCTCGTCTCAATTTCAAATTTTTGACTGCATATTTGCATGGACAGCAGTGAAAAGCATCTTCAGACATGATATTTTTTTTTAAATGTCTGTGATGTCAAGTACATTGTTTCTCAGTTACAATGTCCTTGTATTCATACCAGCAAGAGCTGGTGCGGCGGGTCTGGAAGATGGCCGAGGCTGCAAGAAACCCTGGACTTGCCCCCCTGCCCCCCCCTCCCCCCTCGGCATGGTTGCCCCGGTTCCCTGCGTTGACTTTTTCGTTTTGCATGAATTTATACCTGTATCTCTCCTGCTCAAATAAAGTATTTCAATGCAGGCCGTTGGAGAATACTGAATGCTCAAACTCTCTCCGTTGAAAAAGTGCGTGTCAATTTAGGTAGCACAGGAAATCGTATGCATTTTTTTTTCGAAAGAAGGAGTTTACTAATTTGACGCGATCCAGTCGTCGCTCATTTACATTCCAAATGTTTTTACACACTTTTCGCCTATTTGCAACTGTGGATACAGAATGTACAGCATGTGTAGATTTCCACTGTGAGCTTATAAGCTGCTCGAACAATTCACGAGAGACTTGAATAATGAGCGTTTGCGAAAATAAGTCGTCATTAACCCACATTCACGATGCTGCTATGCAGGCATCCTATACAGCATTATGTTAACCAAGGCTCTGTTTCAGAACAAAATGTTGTCTCGGTGCGGTTACTTTTCATCGCTCTACTTCCTTTAAGCAAATTTCTGGAGAACCTATTTGGTTCGCAATCTTCTGCATGTTCTGATACCGATGCTTCGGGCTGCTGTGAACACAAAGAAAGACTGCGTCTGCCGGGCATTTATGCGCACTTTTTAAGTTGCGTGATGCAACGCGTCGCGTACAAAGAAAGTAATCCATAAACATGGAAGGTTTCAGACATGAAGGCAGAAAGCCTAAATAGCTGGCTGAGACAGTAAAACAACGAAAGGGAGGTTATGCGCATAACAACCCGTGTGTTAAAGAGGACAGATAAGAAATATATCCATATAATACTTGTTGGAAACGGAGTTGCGCCTTCATGCCATTTATCCAGCTTCTCTCTCTCTCTCTCTCTCTCTCTTAAGTTCCGGAAGAGATTGCATGCAGGAAGATTTGTTTGATGGTTGGGGTTTTATGAATGCAGAGGCGTTCCCAAAACGCAGTTTGACCTCCCTCAGCCCACGAATCAGGCTCGTTGCAAGGGATTGTAGAGTGTAGAGGGAACTACGGCAGGGATGAAACAATTTTGTGCAAGAAAAAAATGCGACAAAATGCTTCAGAAAGAAGTCTATAAAGTCGGGAAAGTACGCGCTGGTGTTATAATTAGCATCATATATTGCCTCTAGCTGTCGGCCAGTTCTCAAATGTCAGCGCCTGAGCTTTCCGCCGGATTTTGCTCTAAACCATGGAGCGTTCGCGTTCATCTTATGCTTGTGTTGCTGGGCAGGAAAAAGAAAAAATGGGACTGTCGTCGAGAAGAAAAAAAATTGCGTCATATAGCAATGATCTATAGCTGTGCTAATCTCACGGCAACGCGAGATTAGCAGTCCTGTCCTTGACATGCCTTCGGTAGTTTTCTGTTTACATTTTCCTTTCTTCCCATTTCCTTTTTTTAACAGCGGAGCTTTTAAGCCGCAATGTGTGTCGGCTGCCACTGCGTTGCCTAGCAACCACCTCGCGGTACGTCGCGCGCTATGCTCGGGAGATAAAGAGAAAATGAGAGCGAGAGAGAGTGTGCGCGTCGCTCGCAATGCTCGGGAGAGAGGTAGAGAAGATCAGAGCGAGAGAAAGAGAGAGAGAAACAAATGGTAGCAGCACCAACGAGGCAACGCGCAGAGGTGTTACCGACGCCATCTGCGCTTCTCTGTTTCCCCGCATTAGCAACGAACGCTCGCTGTGTCCGTGGCTGCAGCAGGCGCCTCTGGCGGCGGCACGGCCGAGCTCCCACCAGCTGCGCGCTATTGCGCATGTGCCGTGACGTCATCCCAACGTGTCGTCTGCTGCGCGCCACCCGTACACTGTGCATAGCTTTCGCCCCACTTCCCCTACATGTGCTCGGACTGCAAGTGATTCGCGAGGCATTCCCCGATGCCACGGACCAGGAGGAAATGATTATACACTTCGTACAACTTAGCATCACTTGGCATTACTTCGTATAACTTAGCATCACTTCGTATAGTCAGGACCAGCTAGGAACCGCACAGCTTCGCTGTGTCCTTAGCCTTGCGCCACTAGTGCACGCTACCCTGCATTTTTTCTTCTTTTTTTCTTCTTATTTAACGCGCAGCATGCACTCATATGAGTGCGCATTTAAGCTCATGATTCTTCCTGCGTTTTAAGTTTTTCGATATCCCACCTTCCTGAACAGAATCTGAAAAAGTATCTTTGCGCATCTGTGAATCGGCCTGCTTAGCAAGTCAAAGCGCTCTCGCGGTCTTATTGAGTGTCTACGTACTATCCATTGCCATTTCGTCCCGCGATTCGACACAACATAGCCTAAGCCTCTAGCGTGCGCGCAAACCTCTTCCTCTTATCGTCTCCACAACGTTTCTTTACATTTTCCTTGTAAAAACATCTCTTCGGTTTGCTTATATGTACAATTTTCTAGCATTTATTTTATTTTTATTTTATTTGCAATACTGCCACTCTCAGTTGAGAGCATAGCAGGGGGGCATTACAAAGGGGCAATCATGTTAAAAAATCATGCATCTACATCGTCCCATGTTAAAAAAAACACACACACATAACGGGTCTCCCCTGCATCTATTCTGGACTGAAATAAAGTTATTTCACTCACTCACACATAACGCTACTCTCGCCGACTATAGCATGTCCCGTAGCCAACCTGCCGCTGTCTGAGGCAAATCTGAAAGAGAAATGCTTCGGTAGAAAAAAGTATCAAGAAAATGTTCAGACATCGCAGCTTTGTTTTGAGACAGGTTCCCCCTTTTTACAAAATGAGTAGCTCGAAAGTCGTTTCCTGAAGCCGCGGATTGAAAATCAAGCGGATAAGAAAATGTGGTTCCATAGAGCTTTTACCGCAATGCCGTGGATTCGTGGGTTATACATTGTAACGATGGTGTGCTATAAACCGATCCAACATTCATCGCCTACGCTTTCCTTCTCAGTTTACTTTCACTCGTTGGGAAATAATGTGTTCCTTCTCACTGTCCTCCGCCTCTTTGAGCTCCAACCCATGTAATCTCGTGATACGTTTTTTTTGCAATACATTTCTTTATTTTTGTTGAGTGGAACTATTTCGCATTTTTTTAGGGCGGCACACACCGATGTGGGCTCCCACGTGGCGCTTCTAATATCGCAAGCCGACAGTCGGGAGTCGATGATATGCGACTGCATCCGCTGTTGCCGCCCGCTGCGCGTTTCTGCCAGTGGGCGTATATTATAGAAAACGGGCGAGCGGCGACATCTTCGGTCCGGAAGCTCTGTTCTTGCCGTGATGGGCTCCAGCGCCGCGCCGCCGTCATCGTCTGCGACGCGTTGCCTGCGTAATGTGCTCGTGAACGCGTTTCTCGGACGCCTGCTTCTCGGAAAGAAACGATGAATAGAAATGACTTGCGCTGTTACTCATCGCCTGTTCCGATATGCCTGGTGCGTGCACCGAAAGAGATACGTTGTATGAGGCCTGCCTGGCATGGCTGCCGCTTACCCCGATTCATTCGACGGAATCTCTGCGTGCACAGGGGAATGTCCGTGTGCTTGAATACTGAAACATCCGCATGCCTCTCTCTGCGTTGAAGTAATCACTGTCATCATAACGATCGCCGTCATCACCACCAACTACTACTATTATTAAAACAACGACATCGTCGCCGGCGTTGTTGCCACTCGATTTAAGTTTTCTGCAATACCAAAACCTCTCGTAGATATTTCTCCTTTAATTCTGGGGTTTTTGCGTGCCAAAACTACGATATGATTATGAGGAACGCAGTTGTGGCGGACTCCGGGTTAATTTCGACCACCTGGGGTTCCTTAACGTGCACCCATGTCCCGTAAACGGGCGTTCTTGCATTTTGCCCCCATCGAAATGTGGCCGCCGCGGCCGGGATTCGATCCCGCGCCCTCGGGCTTAGAAGCGCAACGCCAAAGCCGCTACGTCAGAGCGGTGGGTCTCTCGCAGAGATCTCCGATCGCCCCCTGTCCAGCGTAGACGAAACATATCGTACAACTTTAAATGGGCCATTTGCAAAAGTCTCTATGTCGGCTCCCATTCAAAGCTATTTTCCGACCAAAAAATATTGTTTGTTGACTACATTACTATTTCTATGTGCGGTCCTCACAGCATCGTATCGCGAGCACGAAGACGACAATTAATACGAAAATTTCACGTAGTCGTATTTGCCCCTCAAGTGTTCTGCCCAACGACAGTAAATTTACTGTTGCTATTAAATTGTCTTTAT
The DNA here is from genome assembly GCF_013339745.2 of Dermacentor silvarum. NCBI lineage: Eukaryota > Metazoa > Arthropoda > Arachnida > Ixodida > Ixodidae > Dermacentor > Dermacentor silvarum. The sequence goes on along the minus strand of NC_051160.1, from coordinate 2,811,186 downwards.
CACCACCGTACCTCCACAGAGTAGAGGGAAGTGCGAAACTTCGGTTATGGCAAAGGTAAAGCTATTGAATAGGATCGATAATTTGTTCTCCAAGTCTATGGACGAAATTTTTTAGTTGGAAAACAGCCTTTCACACACATGCGTAGTAACGTTTCTACAAATGATTCATTTCCCACTCTCGCTACTCGATATGACCATCCGCCGCCCTCTGCAGTGCGTGGCCTGTCTCAGCATTCATTCTGGTTAATGTAATAAACAACCGGTGGTAGGCCAGTTGTACGCGAGCGAGTGGTTTCTGAAAGCCTTGCAATAGAGCTGCGGCAAGACTCAAGAAGTTAAGCTGGAAAGGGCTTTGACTGAATTACTATGGCAAGCCTTCTGAGGATACATATTTCAACATGTACAGGAAAGAGCTTTACCGTTACGATAAGCAATGGCAAAACAGGTGCTGCTTCTGACCTGGTTAGTTTTAGTTATGCTTCAACTAACACTGATCGGAGTAAAATTAAAGAAAAAAGCTCATTGGTGAATGCCGCGTCAGAAGAAGGGGGAGAATTTAATATAGGAAAGGAAGAAAGGTCAGCCTGTGCTCGTATGCTCCAGCCTGCTACTCAGCGCAGGAGAAGGAGGAAGGGCGACAATAAAAGGCCATGCAGATAAACTAGGCACTCTCCTCCCCCTCCCCCCGCAAACTCTCCCTTCTATCTCCCCTTTTGTTTCTTCTTTGTTTTCTTCCATGAAATTTGACCTACCACCATGGAAGTCCTGAACTGGTCTGAGTGAGTGTGTAGTACTCTGCTGTGCTGGTCAGTACATATTCTCAGACGCCTGATATTAAGCCTTACTGCACGCGAAAGTAAGCGAAAGAAAGCCTTGCTGCACGCTAATGCCAACCATATTTAACAAAAGCTTAAACATGAATTCCTTTTCTCTTACTGTTCTTCGCCCCCTTTTCGCCACGCAAACCTCAATCCTTCCCCTTGCTTTTAAAAATGCTACATTAATAACACAACCATCTGATCGTCTAAAACTTCATGAAGAAAAGAAGCAAACACAATTACAGGACGACCAGGCTGGTAGGCGGTTATGCTGCCTGCTGAAAGCCGAGACGCTGGAAAGCAAAATGATCGAAAGAAGAAGCTGCTAGGTCCCGGCACAAATAAGAGAAGTTCGCGCTCGAACAATATCTCGCCGCACCTTTCTTGAAGCACGAACCTCAGTACGAAAACGTAGCCAGAACAGCAATTGTTCGAACCAAAGCTCCGAATTGATGGGTGCAATAGCGAGAAATTGTTCTGGATAGTTTCTTTCTTTCTTTCTTTCTTTCTTTCTTTCTTTCTTTCTTTCTTTCTTTCTTTCTTTCTTTCTTTCTTTCTTTCTTTCTTTCTTTCTTTCTTTCTTTCTTTCTTTCTTTCTTTCTTTCCTCTTTTGCTTACTCTTCTGGGCGCCACACTGCCTGTACCACTACATCGTCTCTGGGCTTCTCCGCCTCATGGATTGTATCCGTCTGGTATCCAAGCGCGTAATTGTTCTCACGTTTGACAATAGTGATTTCTATTTCGTTCGTTGGGCCCTTTAGTTTCTTCTTACTCTTCGCTACTATACCTCTTAATGGATTTTCTACGCAGTCACGTTTGGCTAAATGGCAGCTATGAGCTATTGCGAAAGAGAGAAGGCAGTGGTCTTCGTTGTGCGTATAACGTTTCAAGCATTTGTTCTTTCTCCTGAGGAAATAGCCTGACAATAAGAAACCCGAAGCTGGTCGTACTAACTAGTGCCGATGCTAGTCGTAACTAGGTTATTTACAGGGAGGACTCGTGAATGTCCGTACAGAAGAGACAAGCTACTCGCTTCAAGACCGCTGGCAATAAGACATAGATGACTGAAGTTTTTTAGGGAATCATTTCGGACTCGCTTCGAACTTTGAATAGCAAATGTGAGCGCGACAATTATCCTTTTAAGTAATCATCCTTTCAATTCCTACTTACAAAATGAACGCTCGCGCTTATTGCACTCCGAGTCTGCCAATTGGCCAATTATACGATTGATCCATCGTTGTGCCGCCTGCATTTTAGGCAGCTTCGAGAAGATGCTTGGGAGAGGAAGGGAGTAGAATCAGTTTATACTTAAAGGAACAAACAAACATTTCTTTCTTCGACGCGATTGTAACGAACACTACAGACAGCTAAATGCTCAATGCTTCGTGAGCGGCACCTATGACAGGAAACGGTGACGGAAACATAGCTCATTATCGCTTATTAGAGAACGAATTGTTCGGCAGCCCACACCATTCGTATCACTCAATGTCATGTCATGACGCCTCCATATCGTGAAAACTGCCTCCTGACTGATGAACATTCCGCGCAGATTAAATACAAACGATTTTTTTATTATTCTTAGTGCAAGTGCCGGGACGCTCGAATTTTCTCTGTACTGTTATTTTTTTTCTTCTTTTTTATTTTGGTGGCCTTAGTGCTTAGGGAAAAAGCGTACTAGAAGCGCAGGAATCTTCTAGGTGGCTGGTGATCCATTTTCGATCACGTTACGCAATGCATTTCTGGTTGCGTAACGGCATGGTGCCAGTAGAGGTTTTGTGTAATGAAAACATTGTCTGCATGGACATTGAGGAACTGCGTATACACCTCTTTCTGTGTTCTTGTAGTTCGTGAAGTTTCTGCGCTGGTTCTCTGCCATAGATAATGGAAGCTAAGCAGCGTGGTGCTTGTTCAGAATTTGAGATAGATTTATAGGCTACTTCATTTCAGTCCGAACAGTAAACTGTGAGAGTCCAGCTGCGGCCCCTGTCATGGCACCGAGTGCATTTTTGCGGGCCCGTTAACGTGCTTTGTGTGCACCGGGGCGGGGGGGGGGGGGGGGGGGGGGTATTATGTAAGAGCCCACCTAGAGGACTGTCCTTTTCAGTTGTCTCGACGGCTCCAGCTGCACGAGCGAATTGACGACAGCCGAAATGGACACTCCACTAGGTCGACTCTTGCAGAATAACCCCCCCTCCCCCGCAGGCACCATAGTGCAGGGCGCCGCCCTTGCAGTGGAATGATCAACCTCTTCCATGGTTAGGGCAAAAAGGGCGGGTTGTCTGAATGACTCAAAATGGGGGGAGAAGTAAGCATTAAGTTCGTTGAGATATTTTCACATATTTGACAAGCCCGTTTTCCCGGTATGTCTGTTGTCAATCAGGTGTTGCATTGCATTGTTCGTGCTTCTGCGTGGTGGATTAGTACAACATCCTCTCTAGTCTGTGTTGGTCATGGGGATCGCAAGAGAGATTAGCAATTTTTTTTTCCACTCAGAGTTGACTGCGACGTTCTTTTTGATGTTTCTTCTCGGATATATCTGGGGCAATAAATATAATTCTGATCTGTTGCAAAACACCCATATGCCCCATAACTCGATTCCATGTATGAAACATGTAGGATACCATATATACCATTTCTCATCCATTCACGACCCACAGATCATTTCACACGCAACTGCCATAATTCTATTCGATATATGTTTTACGCTTCTATACCGCGATATGTTATTAGGCCCCTTTACAGCCACATTGCATCCTGTCATCGAAACTCACTGATCATATTATATATATATATACCCGTTTTCTCATATGTCATTTCATAGTATAGGATATAGAATTTATAGGGAATACGGAGTTTTTTCCATAGGGTGGCCACTTGATACGGCTGATCAGTGTTGCATAATTTAGTTCTTTGTCTTTTTTTCCTTGTGACCTGTGACCCACTTCAAGAGAACCTGAAATGTAGGGTGTTTGTGTGCTAATTTGGTGAGTGCATCGCAGACATGATTTAAGGGTGTATTTTTCGTAAAAAGGACTAACACTCCCCAACATCCCAACGCATTGTGATAACGTCAGTCTCTCTCAGTCATGCGTAGGCAAATGGCTCCTGTAATGGCCTCCATGTTCACGTCTGTAGAAGACGGTACTGCTTCGTGACTACGGATGGTTCTACGACTGCTCTATTCTTTTCTCCCAGCTATTAGCGACGTCGACGCTGTAAGTGTTTTGGCTAGTCTCGGCTAAATATTGGACACGCGTTTGCTCACTGCCTGGGTAAATGTCCAGATTCATATTTGGGAAAAATTGGTACGATCTTCATGTTCGGGATAGTATTCCATGATAATGGAGTTTGCCGAATAACAGGCAAACGTCGAATCTCATCAATAAGATAGAGAACGGGGAGAGTTGATTTGGATGCATAATTGTAAGTGGCGCAAAACATACAGGTCGAAGAACAATACCGGACAGACAAAATATTGGAGCTAGAAAACTGTCGATTTGTGTTGCTCTGCGTCACCTTGCTTTGTTCTTTCTTTTCTGGTGGTTTTCATGCAGTGTTTGCACGCGGCCAAACATTTATGTGATAATGGCTTGTATTTAAGAGTGTGTCTGTGGTCTCATTTAACTTTCATTGGTAGTGAGCATTTCTACGTCCAGTCTTGTTCTTCGTCCTGTGGGTTCCACACCAATTACAATTATACTTCTAGGCCCATCACCAGACCCCATAGAATAGCGTGAGAGGCTTCCTGTGATCGCTGCGTGCTGATGACTCCTCTTCTCCATTTGAATAGCTTGCCGCTCTGCCGTTTTGAGTCAAGCACTCAAGGTGTCCGCGGTAGATGTCGCCAATCCCTTCTCTTCCAACATAACCTCCTTAATTTTTCTTATAGTTTCGTTATAAGCGCCATCTTCTGCACTCGTTTCTGTATGACTACGTTGGGAGCTGCGAGGAACACTCGAGACTTTGTAACCCAAAGCAGTCACAAGGGAGTGATCAATAAAAAAATAAAAACAAATATTGAGTGCATCGCCTTCTTTAAGCACCGTGCACTAAAACGCAGCGCCGTTTCTCAGAACATGGATCGATTCAGTGCATCTGGTTCCAGGAAACGCCGGGAATGGGAGTAAAGTGTGCGGAACCGCTAGGGATAGATTTTTTTGTCTTGGTGTCAGCATTTTCCAACCGAGCTTGTCCCAGACTAATTTTTTGCCATAACCCGCTGATGCCCTTCCTGTTCTCGCCTCGTGCTCCTTTCTGCTGCGATGTGCAACTCAACTACAATCATTCTTTTGTCGGTGTTCATTCTTACGCCTCACCCACTTTCTATCTTTCGATACATAGGACGGCGCAGGGCCGTACTCAGAATCCCCCAGTCACTCACGCAGTCATTTTCTCATTTTTTTTCTAGGCTTGTCTTGTTTTTCTCTGCCTCTATAATTCGCCCCAGCGCAAAAAAAAAAAGAAAAGAAAGGTTTAGTTGGAAGTCAGCGCCCGTGTCATCTGTTCTCTGAATCTATTGTCCCGTTTTTGCGCTGTTTAACACAGTATGTCGTCATACAAACAAGCCCGGCTAAAAACGATTTCGCGCTGCACTTCCGAATCACATGTACCCCGACAGTCAAGCCGTGGCGTGGAACAGTCTGTCGGCAGATAATATATAATTTTTTCAATGTTTTCTCCCGGATTGACGTCAGGCGGGCGCACACGTGGACAACAGAGAGAGAGCAAGGAGAGGAAAGGCAGGGAGGTCAACCAGAAGAGCATCCGGTTTGCTACCCTGCACTAGGGGTAAGGGAAAGGGGAAATAGAAAGAGAAAAATAGGAAGAGAATGAGCACTCATCACACGTGGGACGATGTACAGGGACACTATAGGCGGTCTCTTAAACCGGTGCACTTCAAGTACTGTACTAATGCACGCAGCGCTTTTTGTGCTATAGTGACGGGTGTAGCCATGGTCCGAGTATCATTGACTCAGAGAACGGCCTCGAGTCCAGCCGGTTTAAAGTTGTCCTGAGAGAGAGGCGTTGTACGTCGTAGCGAGGACAGGTACACAATATATATAGGTGCTCGATGGTTTTCCTCGCACCTACAGGTGTCGCACATCGGGCTCTCGGCCATTCCCATACAATATGAGTAAGCGTTCGTACGCCACTCCCAGCCACAAGCAGCACAGCAAGGTTTCTTCGCCGCGGGAAAGGCTAGATGCAGTTGTAGCCGTAGCAAGGAGTCCAACTTATACAATCGGCAATTGAAAGCACTTGAACTCCAGAAAGCTCGTGACTTTTTGCGTGCAAGAAGACGAAGTTCCCTGGCATTGTCCGTCCTCGCCAAAGGTTTTGTACGCATCTGGGTGTCTTCGTGGGCAGATCGGGCAGCCCTGTCAGCAATGTCGTTGCCGATGATGCCACAGTGAGCAGGAATCCACTGAAATACGAAGTTGTGCCCTGTTTGCAGAGCATGGTGATGTACTTTGCTGATGTCGGATATCATCTGCTCGTAAGTTCTGTGATGTAAGGCTGACTTGATACTGTGAAGGGCTGCCTTAGAGTCACAGAATATGACCGATTTCTGTGCCGGCTCTTCGGTGACATAGGTCACAGCTGCATGGAGGGCTGCAAGTTCTGCCGACGTAGTCATATGTGATAATTTGAATTTAGCTGCAACTTGCTTGGCTGGAACGACGAATGCGGCAGTTGGACAAGCTACCCCAAAAAGTTAAGCTGCTGAGTGCCTGGCAAGAAAAGTAACTAATTAGAGCGCTAAATACTCCATTTGAGAAAGTATTTGAGTGGAATACTAATTACAGAAGAAAGTAACTAGTTACTTATAAGTTAGTTATAAGTTATCTACAAGTCATATTTCTAGAGGACCAAAATGATATACCGACTCTCAAAAAACTTTTCTTATTTGAAATTCATGTATCTCAGTTTGCTTCCGATTTTTAGAAGCAAGCTATCACTGAAAAACCGCAGTTGTCCAAAAGCGATGGCTGAAATAACGGTCACATTCAAGTTCGCAAAAAATTATATATATATATATATATATATATATATATATATATAATTTTTTGCGAACTTGAATGCTGTTTGAATCACTGAACTGAATCATTGTTTATGAAGGCCAGACCCCGGCCGAAACGTCAGTAAAGTCCTGTAATATGTTTTTCCTACGTGCTTCTATTTTTTGAATTATTTCTGTACCGGCTCCTGTGGTTCTTTGCTTCACTGATATATATATATATATATATATATATATATATATATATATATATATATATATATATATAACTTGGTATTTTAAAGTAAATAGATTATTTGTACCGTGTGAATCGCTTGTCTCAAATCTGCATGTTTTTACCTAGAGAAACATTTTCTTTAAAGAATGCAGTTCCAGCCGCTGCTATTCGTGAAAATTTTGTAAAGCTTAACTGTGAATGGCACTTACAGTGCTCTTGTGGTGCCTCTTAATATGGTTAGTGGCAATAATAGCGGTTATAGATAAAAGTGTCAGTAATATCAGAGCATGCTACATTTTATGAGTGACCACAGATATAGCGTACACAAGTATAAATCAGAAGAGGGGAACCACAGAGATCTGAAACTGCAGTGCGTCGTGTTGGTGGTTCCAATGCACGAAAGAATGTAGAATCTTCAGATCTATATATTTTTTCTAGCTAATTCTCAATACTTCTAGAGAGGTAAATGCGTTGTCGAAACATGTAGACCGTTTAGTTTCTGTCACTGTTATTTATTTTTTTATCTAATGTGTACCAACATATTTCTTGACTACGTGCTGCCCACAGCAGTGAGATAGACAGTCCCTATTCCTCATAATGCACCTTTAGAGTGGAGACCCGCCGTGGTTGTTAGTGGCTATGGTGTTGGGCTGCTGAGCACGAGGTCGCGGGATCGAATCCCGGCCACGGCGGCCGCATTTCGATGGGGGCGAAATGCGAAAACACCCGTGTACTTAGATTTAGGTGCACGTTAAAGAACCCCAGGTGGTCAAAATTTCCGGAGTCCCCCACTACGGCGTGCCTCATAACCAGATCATGGTTTTGGCACGTAAAACCCCATAATTTAATATTTTGAATTTTTTTGTAGAGTTGAGGGATAAGATATTCCCCAAGTGAGAGCGCTTTTTTTTTTTTTTTTTTTTTTTTGCGAACGGCGAATGATGGGGAAGAAAGGCTGGCTCTTCCGTGCGAATATAGAGCTCTATGCTTTCCCGGGAATGTAGGTGAAGGCTGAGCGGTTAAGGAAGCTAGCACATTTTGTGTTCCGCGGTCGCAGTGATCGCGCTTGGTCGGGTTTCGCTTGGCCGGCGCCACCGTTCAATCAGGCAAATGTTGCACACGCTCAGCCGATGCTGTCTCCGCCGCCGACACTGTTTGGTGGCGTAGCGACGAAGCAGTTGAAGTCACGCGGAGTAAACGACATCACGACTTTATCTACAGCTCCAGAATTTGTTACCGCAGCCCCGAAAGTTCGAGGGAGGATCATAAGGACACGTGGTAAGAAATATGGACTACATGGTGCGTACGATTATGCACGAGTGTGAGCTGTGTGTTTGTCAACGTGCGCGTGCCGGTGGGGGTAGCAGAAGACTTACAGCGTGATAGCTGCTAAGGCGTAGCTTTCCAGGCTTTCTTCGGCTTCAGTGAAGCGCGGAAGGTGTTCTGTGAATGAGCAGTAAATGTTATTATGTAAGGCTCACACATTCCTTAGAGGAAGCTGGATGGAGGCACCGTGATTTTGGTACATCTCTATGTCATCCTCGTCCATCGTATCGTCCACGGCGCAGTATAGGCTGCTCGCATTGCGGAAGTTAGTTAGCGTGGCTTCCTTCCTTGAGACATTCTTGAACGCCGCTTTATTTCAGTTATAGGCATCTTGGCCGATTTTTGTGATGTCGGTGTTTTTATTATGTTACGCAATATAAACGTATTATTCTAAACACTATTTAAGCTGACGAGAATCGAAACGTTACGGTTAACATAGCAAGACGTGAGAGACGTTGCAGAGCCGTTTTTACAGAGATTGAGTATGAAGAATGGAAACTATTCTCAGCATTTGGCACCTGCATCAAAAAAGAAACCTATCTGAGCTAATTTAATTTAAAATTAAACAGCATTGGCGCCTGCTTTTCTACCACCGACGTGATCGGCGTAGAGGGTAAAGAAGCGTTCATTTGTCCGAGCAAAGCGGTTATAACGCGGTAAAGATCTGTTGATACTAGCGCTGAATGCTAATTCGGTGCTTGTCAAGCTATGTGGAACGCCTTCAGTGCGAAAATTCAGCTGGCCATGCCCCAACTTACCCATTTCTCACTCATTCTACAGTTATGATTTAATTATAGTTGCGTTCAACCTCCATCCGACCTACTTTCTTCAGCTCCTCTGCAGCCTCCCATCCGCAAAGCCTTCAGTGGCGCGGTTGAATTACACTTCAGGCCCAGTTAGACGTTGGGACCCATGAGGTCGTCATTGCTGTGGTTACTGAAGCAGGAAAATCCTCGGACAATGTTGCATGTATGACAGTCATGAGAGTGCCTTTATTTGTTTCGAGTGCACTTGCATTTTAACAAAACATTTCATTGCTTAGTCTCTGATATGCTCCACAAGAATGGGGGCAACGAACGAAATGCGCTGCTGATTCCTCTCGCGGCACTATCGATCGCTTCTAACACACGCACTACACACACCAAACACAGAAACACAAAACCCTCCGGTACTTCACTTCGGGGTGGTAAGCTTGTTCGTTCGTTATTGTTTACGCATCGTACACAGGGTGTCATGCAGATGATGCGCTTCCATGTTTTTGTTCCCTTGAAACGCCTCTGAAATGCCAACATCAGCGTGCACTTCTCTGTGTGGGCTTATGTTGTGCACTGGTCGGTGCATGCACGTGTTCATTGTGTTTCCTCACAAATGCGCCGGCAAAATAGCTGTTTTAAAGCGAAGCTTTGTGCCTCTACCAGCCAAGGGTTCTGTCGTGTCCGTCGTTGTAATCAAAAAACGATCCCGACGAACCGCTAACAATTGCAGGTATAGCAGTATAGCTTACTTGAATTCAGGCATTCAGCGTACAACTAAGCACTCGTTTTCGCAAGAAAAACCACAAAAACAAGCTTAAAAGTGATGAGCCAACACGATGGATGATAAGGGCTGCGGGCAAACAACGGAAACAGGCTCGGCGTGGTCCGTAAGATTAGATTGCAGCTGTTGCAAAGCTTATGCAGCTGCTTGAAAGAGGGTTGACGTCATTCGAAACCCTTCCAGCCTAGTAACTGCTTCGGTTCATTTTCTAGACTACCCCACTATGGGTAGACCACGGAAAGTAAAGACGGCAGAACGTGCATTCGCGGAACGTGCATTGATTTAACCTTGGCAAAGAATGTAACTACAGTGAAAACTGAAAATTTGAGTGTATATCACACCGATCATAAAGCAGTAGTGAACATTGTTGTGAAGTAAATAATAATAAAGGCCGTGGTTAAAGTTACGTAGTAGTGTGTGAAATATCAAGTGCGCCGCAGTCACCGTGAGGGTGGCGTAAAAAGCTTCGCTTTCCAACCACCTTCACAGGGTGGATTGGCGGGCAATTTTTTTTTTCGGTTTTCATTGTCAAAGCGTTCGTTTTGATCGGATTTGATTTATTTGGATGGGATTGGAAGTGTTGGCAACTGTTTTGTCACCTGCTTCTCCACATGCATATTTAAATTATTAAACAACTTTTTCGCAGGATTAAGTGACCGAAGAGTCCTATTCAAATGTAGAACGCTTGGTTCCCGAATCTCGCTATCGAATGATGGCATAATAATTTTGTTAGTGTTGAAAAAGTTACGTGAGCTGCCAAATAATTTGTAACGGTTAAAATATGCGTGCGACGAAAGTAGTGGTGATGGCGTTACAGCTGGAGGGGCTAGCCCTGCCTGCTTCAGTGGCAATTGTTGTGCCAGAGTATCTTATACGTTATCACCACGGATGTTTTGTCAAGCTTTGATCAACTAATTGTCATGAAGGAAGGCAATCAACAGGCGTTTAAATGGGACGGATCCATTGCATTAATGCCTTTAACGCTGTGCGATTACCTTCTATGAGCCCGCCGTATATAAGTTCACAGAAGTGCTTTTCCAACTCGTTTTCCAATGGACGCATCATTCAAACGCATTTAATTTGTGCTACCACATGCTCTTATCAATTTCTGTTTCTTATAAACTGCTATTAAAAGCTGGAATGAGTATGCGGCGGTTAGGCGGTGCGCTCTGAAAAGCGATGCAAGCACAATGTTATTTATTTTATTTATCTCAATGCTGCTGACGTGAGTTTCAGGCATTAGGCAGGAGTTAATCACAGTACAAAAACAAAATCAACAAGAAATAAGCAACGCACTTCTATGAAAACAAAGCACAAAATATTAATAATAATAATTTCCAGCGCAAAGCATACAGAGTCATTTGTGCTATGGATAGTACAAATAGAGGTAAAAAATCAATAATTCGATGATGAGCAGTACAAATACAGGATAAGGTCAATAGTTCAATATCATATGCTATTGAGAACACGCGACAGAGAGATACGTTTCCTATTGGTGGCTGGCCCTCATCTCCAAGTGTGTCAACGGCCGGCTGCGAAACGTTCAAATTTCATTCGGCCAGCCCTGAATAGCGTGCGTGTTGTGCGAAGCCTAATTTGTGGGGCAATGGCGCTGCTCATTTGCACACACAAATTGCGTCTCCCTCAATGCCTCCTCTCCCTCTTGCATGCATGCACCGCTCCCTCGTCTTTGGTGATCAAACTGTCTCGGTCGCCTTCCTTGGTAGAACAGAGTTACTCTACTTCAGTGGTGCCTTTCTAGTCGGTAAAGTTCCGTTTCAAAAGTGCGTGTACTACAGCCTCTGCGCATGCGTGCATTGATACTTTGACAAATTAACACCGCCGCTTAACCCGGGGGGAAACTGGTAACAGGGTAGTTTCTGGGCTGCGTGTCCCGCATACCTAAATGAGAGAACAGAATGCCAAGAACGTAGTGTCTGATGGAGACGGCTACTGATGCAGAGGAGCAGGTGACTGAAGATTACATTTCAGAGCAATCTTTTCGCCTCACAGTTCTTCCTGTTTATATGCGTAATAACACGAATCACTCAAGTGTTGACGAAAGCAAAGTGTACCTCTTTATTAGCCGCTTTTAACTCTGCAACAAATATCGCGACTCATCGTGCAAACCCGTGCTCAGTGGGTTGCACTAAAGGCGCTCTTTCTCTCTTTTTTCTCCCCACGGAAAGGTTATCTCAAGGTCAACAACTATTGCTAATAGCTTCAAAATCAGCGAACCTTCAATGCCGCGAAATGTGTGTTGTGCGTACAAACAAACCCCAAAATTGTTGCTAGTCCCCAATATTTCTACTTTTCGGCAAAGAGGGAGAGATTCCACGGGAGAATTATAGAGCGTCGTGTATGAATGGTTTTCCTATAAACCACAGGATAGTGGCATGCAGGTGGTGCTCGAGTGTTTCAGTTAACAGCTAGCAGAAGTACTATTCTCCATTAGACATGTGTATTCTGGCTTCCGTGAAAGATGCATTTCAGAGAGAAGTGTTGCAATTTTCCCGATACAATTGAATGCTGATGTCCTGATAAATACCGTTATCAATAGTACATGTCTTGAACTCTGTATTCATAGTAAATTCTATTCCAATATATGACTTTGGGCTCTAAACTAAAATTAAGTTCTGGGGTGTTACATGCCAAAACCACGATATCATTATGAGGCACGTCGTAGTGGGGGACTCCGGGTTAATTTAGACCGGCTGGGGTTCTTTAACGTGCACCCAGTGCAAGGTACACGGGTGTTTTTGCATTTTGCCCACATGGAAATGCGGCTGGTGCGGCCGGGATTCGATCCCGCAAAGACTTTGGGCTTTGCAACTTCATAATGGAACGTGTTGAGCGCGGACGAAACAACAAGTTCGTGTCTATTCGTTGGTGTCTATCTTCTTTTTGTTTAGTCCACGCTCAACATGCTCCAATATCCGGGTGACCTATGCCATGTCAAATTAACACAAGCAGGACGAAAAGTATGTCAGAAGCAATGTTGCCAATATATCTTCTTCGTTAAAGGCACATATCTCAACATCTGGAGTAATGTATCGCTAACTGCTACTGCGCAGCAGAAACAGCACCCTTGCTGCTATCAGGAGTCTCACAATGCTGGCGTGACAAAAAAAAAAAAAAAAAAAAACCGCCGTCAGTAGCGTTGGAGGCAACGTCCATCGATGGTGTACGAGATGCTTCAGATTGCACAACGCTCGTGCGAGTAACGGAAGGTGGATCGAATGTTGCAACTGTACGCCACTGGCACAAGACACCGATGTGTACCACCTGTTGCGGCCTTGCCCAGGTACACAGCCTACCCGCGAGCCCTTGCTCAAATGGCGGGTCTCCGCAGTGACCGGCATGCTGAGTTCAGTAAGTGGAGGGAATAAGATTGTTGTAATTATATATAGATCCTTGCTGGACTTCCTGCACAATGCAGGGTTGCATTGGTGTTTATAAGTTTATTTTTAGGTTCTCTCTAAGTCTCAAAGCAGCCCTTCTCGGGGGACAAAAGAAGAAAAAGAATGCTGCCCTATAGCTCCGTTGAAGAGCCGATTGAGCAGAGTCACCTTGCGCCCACTTAGCTTTGCGTTTGGGCATTTATATGCACTGCACTTCTCTTGCGTCTCTGGAGATCGCACAATTATCCTAGCGCAGGCCGCTGCGCATGCGCATTCGATGGAGGTCCAGACAACACGGCGGTGGTGGTGCGAACGTACCTCGAGTGTCTGTATAATTGTTATCGCAATAAAAATGTAGTCCATGCGCCTGGCGATGTCATGTTTTAGGGGCGAAGCACCTTAGGGCCGAGCCTTGTCCCTCGTAGTCCGTAGCTCTGGTTGGCATGGAGACCGTTAAGTATGTATGTATGTATTTATACGCATATATATATATATATATATATATATATATATATATATATATATATATATATTATATATAGTATATGTACGCCAAGCTCCGGCTTCCGGAAGCCGACTTGCGCTTCTGTTTCCACTTCCAGTTCCGCTTCCGATTTCACTTCGGTTCCCCTTCTGTTTGCACTTCCGGTTCCGCTTCTGCTCCCGGAAGCCACCTTCCCGCTTCCTGAGAACGCTTCCGGCGCTTTTCTCTCTCGTCCGTAGCTAGGGGCGCTGCATTGCACAAGGGCGTTCGTTCACGACGCGCGCTCTCTTTCTCTCTCGTCCGTAGCTGTGGTTTACCCGAATGATCCCCCGGTGCTTCGCCCACTCATCATCGTTCACTTCGTGGATATGCGGTGATTTTTTCATGTGACCAAGGATGTTACATACGTGCAGTGGTCTATGATAATGTACAGCTAAGAAACAGGCTGAGAAAGTGAACGAGAAATATGAAGCAAGGGAACGGTGAAAATAAACCACGTCGCTTCTCCCTAGATAAATTAATAACCAACAAGCCTAGCAGGGAATTATTGTATGGAGTACGTTGCGTCAGCTGGCAGCGTAGTTACGTAGTGGGGAGGTCAATTTTGTCCTATGAAGGAAGGTGTTAGCTACAGGCCATGCAGCTATAGCCTTGCGAAAGCAATAGTTCCACTCTAGCTTCTCCTTTTAACGTGTGTCAGGCAAACCTTGCCATAGGGCTATATGAGGCGTCACTCGATCGCGTGAGCATGTCACTTACCATCAACGCGGCCAAGAGGGTGAGGAGGCAACTAAACGAAGTGATTGTCGGAGGCCTTTTTTACTGTCATTCCTACATTGAAGGACTGCTGATTCATTCATTCATTCATGGGGTTCACCGTACCAGAGACACACTTGGGCTGTGAGGGACGCCGCAGTGCAGGGCTCTGCAATATTTTTGACCACCTGGGGTTCCCTAACGTGCGCCTAAACCTGAGTACACGAGCGTTCTTGCCTTCTGCATCCATCAAAACTTGGCTGCCGTGGCCGGGAATCGAACCCGCGACTTCGTGCTCAGCCTCAGAACGCCATAACCGCGGCGCCACTGCCGCTGTCTTTTTTTTTTTTTTATGGAATGCTTCTACGTTTAAGTCATTTCCGTTCTTGCGAGAACTTTGCATGCTGTCTGTAGAAGCGACACTTTAGACACCTTGGAGAATATGTCTATTACTTTAGCTTAAATTATAGTTAGTTTTCAGCGTCCTTTCAATATCCCGACTCATCGTGCAAACCCGAATTGGCCAACAACGTTGCTCAACTTGCATTTCAGCGTCACTGCGCCTAAGGAACGACTGTTACTCCTTCCCATAGAACCTTTGGCAATATGCGCCTTGATGCTTTCATCCGCAACCCCATGAGGTTCCAGCCTAGGAGACGGGGTGTGCAGTGCAGTCACACTTTTTAAGGGACAGTGGCTGCGCACGCCGTAGTCAACCCCGCTTTTGCTCCTTGAAGCGGCGTAAGAGTTTAATGAAGGGCGTTGCAGAATAGCGTAAAATAAAAGAAAATGAAGGAAGAAACTTCACGTCTTCGAGACGAGGCTGTCGAAAGTCTAAGTGGCGTGCGATAACAACGGCAAGAACAAGAGTATCGGGCTGAAGGCAGAAGGGACCTAGACATCCCGGCTGATGGATTGCTGGCACCCGGAGTCTAATGGGAAAATAAGGAGCTTAGCGGAACGTTCTAAGTGCAATTACATCATTCGGGCAGTGTCGTTAAAAAGAGGCTCTTGCGGGCGTGTTTCTGTGTGCTAGAAGTGAGCTCTGTGGATGGGAAAAGAAAGAGGGCATGAAAAAGGATAGAAAGGATGGCAGAGTCATCTGCCTTCCAATGCAGGCTACAGAAGAAAAGGGAAATGAAGAGCAAAATAGCTGAGACAGTGAATACACGAGCAAAAGGGACAAAACGTAGAAACCCGCGAGTGAAGAAGGACCCGGATGGTACAGTAGAGAAAAGTAGCTTGACGATGGAGCGGTGGCAGATATCTGCCTAATGCGAAGTGCTTCACCCACCGTGGTGTCTCAGTGGTTATGTCATTCTACGGCTGAGCCTGAGGTCGTGGCTTCGATTCCTGCTCGCGGCGGCCACGCACCGATGAAGGCCAAATGTAAAAAAAAAAAAAACAACACTCGTGTGCTTAGATTTAAGGCGCATGCACGCTAAAGTAGACCAAGTTCTCGAAATTAATCCGTAGTCTTGCACCATCAGGCCACATGCGCCCCAAAGCCCGCGTGTGGCGTTGGGGCGTTAAACACCACAATTTGATCTTTCAAAGTGCTTCTGCGTTGGAAAGGGTCTCCTCGATTTTGACGCATAAAGCGGGCTAATACACATGCTTCGTAAAAAAAAACCATCTGTCCTGCAGCTTGGTACCTTCCTTGCCGATAGTTGAGCAAGGAAAATAACGCGCCACGCAGAAGTGGTGTAGTTAGATTCCTCTTGTATTTGGCTTTCCAAGTGTTTGTCTGTAGCAGGGCATGATTTGGTGTTTCGGGATAGTTGGTGTTGCATCTTGTTCAACAGCGCGGAAATAGAAAAGAGATGCAAAAAAGGAGACGCAGACAGGCTCTGTCTACGTCCCCGTTTTTGCGTCCTTTGTCTGGTTCCCCACTGTTTAACGGGATATTTGTATGTAGCCTCCATGTGAAGCCGGTGGATAATAAAGCCAAGAGAAGCAAAGGGAAAATTATTTGTTGGTTTAATTGAATTGTAGAAATGACAAGGTCAAGGGAAATGAAAGCGGACGAAAAAACAACTTGCCTGCGTTAAACGCCAAACCCACACCATCCATCTGTTGGCTTCATAAGGTTGTAACTAAAATCAGGCCTCTTTTCCCTCATTCATTGTCTGTCGCCTAGTGCGTTATTGTCGCTATGAGTCTAGGGTATCTAAGCGACTATGAGATTGACTGACCTTCGTTGTCCTTGTTTCACTTTAATTTCGGAGAGGGCTTCGCTTTCGTTAGTGTGCGGCGGGCATCCTACTTGGCGCTTCACTATATTTTCTTTCCTTGTGCCTCTTAATGCACTTGTCTGATAGGGTTGCCATTTTACAGCAATAGTCGTTAAATGTACTTTAGGGTAATTTTGTATCTGTTGTAGTAAATATTACCATCTTTTTTTGACAGGAGAAATGGGAAGAAAAAAAATTCACATATCACACGCACTCGGTACGTTTGATTTGCAGAATTGATGTTATGCGGAACATTTTGCAGGTAGGTGACTATCCAGCATTATTTGGGCTTCAGCAAAGCGTTACCAGGCGGACGAACATGTTTGTGCAAGACAAGCAGTTTGGGTGTGTCACGACAGCAGCGAGGCGATGACGATGGTGACGACGATAGCGCGACGGCGAAAGGTGATGGCACGGCGACTGAGTCATATACTACACAGAAGAAAAAAAAAGTTACCGTGTTGTGCACAACAGGTTGTACCAATAACCTCATGCAATATCTATATTTACGCGTTCACAAGCAATGCCAAAAGGCAAACACCAAATGAGGCGGATGACCAGTGTGAGACCTCGACGCATCGGTTTCACGAGGCGTAAGGAGATAAATTATGCACGTCGAAGGAAGAATGGTGATGAGTGGTGCGTTCACGAAGAAATAAGACACATATATAAATATGGATATCTAATGGGTAATGGGTAATGCCTTGCATCATGGTGGCATACACCTATTCTGAGGATTGGCCATAACAGCGAGGTTAACCAGATTAGAATATCTCATTTGCTACTCGGCTCTGGGGAAGAAAAAAAATTGTAAGAGGTAGAAGAAGAGAGAAAGTACACCGTAAGCCGTGTGTAACACAGACGCGAAGCAAAGTCCCGCGAGTAGTTCGCACAGGCCCGCTGGAGAATAAAGCGCACATATTCTGTGTTGCGTCCATAAATTGGCACATACCCAGAGGCACACACTCAGTAGCCCAGGAAAGAAGTAGCCGAAATATAAGACATTCAAGAAAATCAAAGAAGGCCCCAAATATCATGTGCTATGAAAAGGCGGTATGCGCAAGGGGTGCGTGCCTCTTGGGGCGGCTCGGAGGTTTTCGAGGAGATCAGAACGGGACAGTCGTCGAGCAGCGTCGGAAGTCTTTACCCCCTTCTCACCTCGCAACGTTTTTATATAAATAGGCATTTGGTGCCGCAGCTAAACGTCGCCTCCCCTCCCTACCGTCCCCTCATGGCCTTTCGCACGACGGAAGAAGTCGCGTATGCTCTCCGCCGTGCATCCGCTCCCCGAAAAAGCGTGCCTCCCTCGCGCACATACGGCATATGGCGCGCGGCTACGATATCATCGCCGTTGGGCTCTATACAGAACCTCACGGTGACGGCGACAGCGACGCCGATGGCAGAAATCCGCTTGGAGTGTCCATATAATTGCTATCGCAATAAAACGAGATGCATAAATGAGCAATATTTTGAACGCACGTGTTTTCCAGAGCAAATGGTCTTATCCCACGCATAGGAAGAGAGACGCAGTGCTGCTTCCGCAATCTGCACAAGGAGTTTACGGTTGTAGCATACGTTCGTGCTGCCACGACTGCTTGAGTGAAGAACGGAGCCAAGAATATATAGTTAACGGCTGAATATATGTCGTGTCTGGCTGCGCATCATCGATAGCTGATATACGTCGGAAGCCAAGTAATTCGCATGCTCCTGGAAGCCTATAAGAACTGCGTTGGGAATGCAGTCAACACTGCTTTTTCTTGTACCTTGCTATCAGTCAGCACGGTGCAATAGACGTGCATCTACCGAGAAAATGTCGGTGTTATTCGGGCCCGTTTCTTCATGCAATAACGTAACAGAATGAAGCAAACAGTTATGCAATAAGCCAGATTAATATGTATCGACGCGATATTAGAATACATCATGCAAACAACAAGGTGTCCAGAACCCCAATATTATGTTTTTAAGGAAATACAGCATAATAACGTGAACTTTGTTAAGATCGATTTCATTTGGCACAAGGGGAGATGGAATTCGTAAGCCGCCTCATTATTCAACGCTAAATTACATGCTTTTGAGAAGTTCCCGCAAATATATAGGAATAGCATGATGAAAATTGCACACTATACGGCTACCAGATACTCTGGCGAAGTTGAACGGAGTTCAGTGGGGCCGAACTGCGCAGTAAATTGAGATAAATGGCTGAGGCGAGAGGTACCAGAGTCTGCGATTGGTCCGCTTACCCTTGCATAGCTGTCGGCAGCTGCACAAAAAATTGCGGCGGCGTGCAAAAGAAAATTAAAAATGTCCCTAAAACGCGTCCTCATCAAAGCCGAGTTGTTGCATACGTGCTGAAAGTTAAAAAAAAAACGTTATAGTGCCAGATATTTTTTTTAACATGAGCAAAGAAGTCCATTCTCTCCGACAGCTTCTAGTTGTGAGGGCCAGAGCGATCGGCGGAGTAATATTCTATTCCTTTCGAGACGGGGCAGTCTGCGGCAATTACAAAAAATAAAAACGTTTTTTTTTCAGCATAATAATGATTTTAGTACGCACACGTCACTTTGGGGTGCTTAGTTCTCATGGTATTGTTACGTTGCGTAACAGACAGGCGAAGTCAGCTCGGGCGGAAACTTTTTGCCGAATCGTGGAGGACTAGTGCCATAAATGGAATAAAAACCTATTGGAATAGCTTTACGTTTTATAGCCCCAGGTGTCACCCTCAGAAATAGTTCCAAGTCGATATGCTTTACGAAGACGAAGTACTTTCTATCTCATTGTCTCCACTGCAGCCGATTTATAACAGAACAGAACAGAAGAAGGCCTACGTATTGAGCTGAAAACCTTTGCTTAAGACTAAGTCACACACTTTCGGACCATGTCAAACCACTTTTTGCTGATACCATAAAGCAAGCTCGGGTGACATGTCTTATGTGTGTTGCGTGCGTGTGTATTTTTATATTTATTTGTGTGGTTCAGTGTTTCTTCCTTCTTTTTACCTGGGATTTTTTAGATTCTCTGCATCCTAGCGAAAAGGATTAGCTGTTACCGTTCCAAAATATTTCATTTGACGATCCAAATTTATTTGAAACATTTGAACATTTCAATTTCATTGGCTTCTTCATTTCAGTAAGAGAAAGGACTAGCCCATCTTTCGAAACATCCACATGGCATGAGGCGAAGGCGAAAAAGCCCGAACTTTGTAGAACAACAAGGGGTGCAAGCGAGAGAACAAAGTCCGACGAGAAGTGGCCAGATATATCACAAATCATAACACGTAGAATCCACGCAGATTATTCAGTGATTTATGCACACAACTTAATGAACTTGTCGCTATGAATGAAAAATAAACGCTGCGAAAAAAAATCATAGATCAATACGATTTCTATGCATGTTTTGGTAACAAGTGGTTTTTTATTACTCATGCACTTCCACCAAAACAGTTCGCTACTTCTCTCCCCCCCCCCCCCCCCCTTACTTTGCGTTAAGACGCCAGAATTTTCACAAAGCGACGCACATAAGCCTCTAACTGGAAAAATGTTTCGAACCTATGGAATCATTCAAAAGGCTTCGCGTAGCGTAAGCACTGCGACATAGCTCTTATGCAAGAGAACATGCATATGTTTTAACACAGCAGCCGGTTTATAGCTAACGTACGAACATGCCATTCGAAAGTCTGACAGAGAGGACAAGCGAAAAGCGGGAGCGCATGTTAAATTAACGAGCGAATCCTCTTTTCCGAAGAATGCAAGTTTGTGCGCGAAAAAGATTATCTGGATATAGGGGGCGCCACCAGCAAAACGCACCAGCCATTAATTTTGGTGACATCCACAAGAACAACGTCGCTTTGTGCTGCCCGTATTTAAACTTAATTTCCCGAGTGTGTCCTTGCACGGATTCTCAGCGAAATCCTTTCTAACGCAATAGCTTTCGCTGGTCGGATGATTGCGTAATGTTTCACCGTTTCGTAACCGCTTTGAAAGATGTCGGCGCTTTCCTACAGGTCTCTCCGTTTCGACGTCCCATGGGGTGTTATCTGTTTCGAATTTGTTCTTTCTTCGTGGCTCCTCTTCAAACACTTCCAACAAACTCTACGGAATTTGTGTTAATAAAACAGTGCAGTTCAGCGAATGCTGCTTCCTAGCTATGCCATAGTATTGGTGGCAGAATCCGTAGCCTTGCTTGTAGGTGCAAATACGAGTTTTAATTTGCTGGCCTATTCGTTCTAATATCGCGTGCTGTCCGACGTATTCCGTGTTTTAAATTTTGACCAATAAGAAATGATACGTTGCTAAAAGCAGTTTTAAGATTTTCTCCCCTGCTAAGGTGACCACGGCTTTAACCTCCACCGCACTGAGAAGTTTTAACGAGAAAGGGCCAGACCTCCAGCATTCTTGCTTGCCGCCTATTCAAAGTTTGCGCAAGTCGTTGTGCGCTCTTTTCCTCTCGTATTTTTTTAGCCACTCCACTGAAAACTATGATTGTGGTTTCCCTTTTTTCAAGCACTGACAGCCTTCAAGAAAAGCAGTCGGGAGGATGCGGCTTACCGCTACAGGAGAGCCGGTTCTTCAAAAGATTGACAGGCACCCTTTGCATTCTTTTTTATGATTATTATTATTTTTTTTACGCGAGCCCTTCTTTACTACTTGCCAGCTCTGTGAAACAGCATAGGAACCGAGATTGTGCATTATTTTGTAGCGTTAGCTACACTGGCCTAGCCAAGCCCGTTTCGCGCGGCACATCAAGAACCGTGCTGCGCATGCGCAAGGATCAGTGATGTCAAACGGCTTGCGCACCGGAGCCACCGGAGCCGGCACCTCTCGCGCACTCCGCCACCGCCGCGCGCGATCACCGCCGCCGGTCTGCGCATTCCAGAGGAGTGACGTCGTAGCCATAGAGAAAGAAGTTGAATTCCTTTCTCTATGTCGTAGCCGTGGTAGACGCACTGGCGCCGGCGCGCGCTCGCTGTGCAGTCGCCGTCTGACACTGCGCTGGAGCCGCTGCGCTTCTGACTGGCGTTTGCCAGTGGGGTATAGCCATGGAGAAGGAGAGCGCAAATGCTGCTCAACAGCGCAGAAGAACGGAGAAGCTTGACTCATAAGAATAATCTTATCTTAAGAATAATCTTAACAATAAGCTAAGAATAATCAGCTGAACCTTTGCTAACGCTACGTATATCCTGGCATAGCCGAGCTAAGCCACTGCAACTTTTTTTCACAAGTTTTCGAACTTCTCTCTCTCTCTCTCTCTCTCTCTCTATATATATATATATATATATATATATATATATGACTATATAGATATATATATCTAAATACGGTTGCACATGATACCTTAACTCAGTCCATGAACAGGGGAAGTGGTTATATCACCCGAATTGTGATATCGAGTTTATCTTTCCTACCCATATTTGAAAATTATCCGCAGCTAACATACATATCACAGGGAGTCATTTCCAGAATACTGCTGTGAATTGAGCTCGAATTCTATGCTAGTTTAGTTGACACGTTTTTAAATAATTCTAACATATGAGTTTTAGTTCTCCGGAGAATTTCTCTGATATAGGTAGCAGTCTAGTTAGTGCATTTATTTCGAAGACGTGATGTAAGAGCAGGTGTGAAAGCTGGGCAGGGTTAGACTAGGCAAATACAGGCGTCGCACACCCCCCGCCTCCCGTCGCCTATCAACACCGCCCAAACGCCGGGTCATCCCGGACAATGGGTGGAAATACAATAAATCACTCGCTCTATCTATTCCAACACAGCAGTGATGAACAGTGTCAGAACCAGCAATGTCGCTGAAGCCAACGTTTCGACAAGGGTTTTCGTCAGGCAAGTACTCGCGAGCACAAGTACCCCTGCAAGAACGTTGGCTCCCGCAAAATCCATTGCTCGACTGCTGTTGGCAGCAAGATGTGCACTTTAGGGCTACATCTTCTTGTGAATTTGTCTTGTTTGGATTTCTAACAAATAAGTCATCCATGCATTGACAGATATTATAGGGACGTTTTATTTGCCTGCGAGTGCCGTGCAGTTGATTCAGTGCACACTGCTGTTGCACTGACTCAACGATAGTGATCCCCACCGTGTCGTCCTCCACAGATAAATTAAAACGTTTCTAAAAGCATGAGGAGAAGCAGATACCTAATGTGGTATCGCACATGGTCTTAACTTCCGCCTTAACAAAATCACTTGCAGAAAATATTTCTTTTTGGACATTATTGCGGACAAATGTTATTTCGGGCAGCATGGCTGTAGAGAAGGTTCGAATGCTAAGGGGAGCATGCCTTGCGAGGCAATGGTTGCAACGTACACGATAGTGGGTGACATCCTAAAAATTACAAACAAGGCCCACCCACAAAAACGCAGCTCCCCTATCCTTCACCTCGAATGAGAGCCGAGCCAGCAGGAACTCTGCAGCTTTACGCCAACTGACGGCATCCCTTCTAGAAGAAGCGTATAGAATTTTACTCAGGTTTGCACAGACGCCTTTGTTCACCAAGGCAGTACAAGTGCTGGGTTTTATATGAGCAAAACCTACAGCACAGCGTCCTAATGTAATAGAATATACGGGGTCTTCAACATCTGCAGAACTAATAATTAGCAATATTGCTCTGAAATATATCATCCAGCAACTAAAATTATCAAAGGCTGTCATTTTAAGTGATTCCCTCAGTACGCTCCGCCGGGTGTCCAGCGCCAACGCTGATTTAACTCTTCTACGCCCTATTTATAGAGCAAAGAGATAGCATGTGTACACGCTTACCACTCGTACTTTCTTCGTTTCATTTCGTTATCGGTAAACAGTAGAGGTGGGTGAATATTATCTTTTCCTAATAAGTATCACATATCAAATCGAAAATTGCATAGCAAAGGGGAATGCATATATTTACAACAGGAACATTTATTTCGGTATCATTCGGCAACACGTCGGTGTTGATTAGTTCAACAAAGAGAGCTAACTATCAGGGACAATGGATCACCTTTAAGAACGTGATTAATAAATATCGCTTTAAATAATCCACAAATCACAACTGTACAGCTTGGTAACAAACAAGGTTTACAAGAAAACGTGGCTCTTGTATAGCTTGTTTTCCAAAAAACGCTTCCTGCATGGTGGTCGATAAAAGATCGGAAGTTGTGGAAAAAGAAAAAAAAAAGACACTGTAAAGGAGTTGTGGGCGATAGACGTGTATAAAATGGCCCGTTGCAAAGAAAACGGCATAAGTTTGTAGCCTAATATCAAAGTGCTACGTGACTAGACCCCTCAAAAACTCAATGATATATATGGACTACAAACACGAATCACAGGTTGTCATGTGGGCTCCCGGCACGAAACCAAAAATAAAACTTGCATTACCCCTTTTGTTCCTGCATTTCTACGAAAACATTTGCTTAGTTTTCGATATTCGAAAATACTGAATAGTTCATTTTCGAACGCGAATACGAATAATTAGTATGCTGTATTTTAGCCGTGTTCCAAACTTCAAATATTCGCCCACATATAGTATATAGTGATTACACCTGCAAGTTTTACGGCAGCACGCGGAGTGTCATACGGCTATAGCTGGAGTTCAGAACAACTAAGGCAGGAGTTGCAACCTTGCAGAATAAATTGCTGTGGAAAAGCTGGTGACGAAAGTTGCCAGTGTTGTCAACGTCAATCAATCAATCAATCAATCAATCAATCAATCAATCAATCAATCAATCAATAAACCACACAGCACATAAAATGTACGCAGTAGATCCATCGTCGCCGTCTTACGTGCTCATCAAACGGTTTCGCACGTGCGTGAGAAACGGCGCCTGCTATAACGAATTCAGCCGAACAGCCTTTTGTGCAATTTGATATTCTCTTAATTTTAGGGATTCCACCGATGGGAAAATGTTCGTCACTAATAAATTATTTTAGTGTAGCGTGCGCAAATTCTCTCGGTACGCTATGGAATAGGGGAGTGCGCGTAGGAAAAACGCGACGAGGAGGTTCGCTGGCTATGTGTGGGCGCTAACGTTTAGATTTAGTGTAGCGGTTTTTGTAGCTACACGGTGGTGCTTATAGGCCACTCTGCTCGATCTAAATTCGCCTTTGCCACTTATTCTTTATAGCGACCACAGGAAATGAATGTTAATTAGCTCTCTGGCTTATCTATAGCCCCGCCTTGCCCTCAGCACAAAATATTAGCGATGTCCTGCTTTTTATTATATACATGAGCTCTCCATTTTGACTGCCCTAGGCTTAACAAAAGGCGCCACCATTGCCGCAAAGGTTCTTTAATTTATATCCACTAGATTTCACCGTGGCATTTAGTATTAGCCATGTGTTGGCGATGCGGGGAGTGCTGTAAAAATAGCCTGTTTGAGGACATGCTTAAGGCGAGGCTGCATCTATTTTATGTACACTCGATTGCACTGTACAATGCAGAAATGAAATTCCTTTCGCGCCTGGTGTAATCACTTCCTTTTTTGATGGTTTCCATATACGTTGTAACGGTGCACCTGCGCAGCTCGTGGACATATATACCTGTGGGTTTGGCTTCAATAAATCAGTTGTTTGTTAGCGTCTGTGTTCGTCTTCCTCTCTGTTGTGCCGTCCCGTTGCGCTGCATTTCAAGATGGTTCTTATGTCAAAATACCAACTAGCCCAACATTCAACTCTTTTATTTTATGTACGTATGCGTAAACGAAAAAAAAATCTCTATACTAAACATCATACTGGATTTCACTTATCACGACTTTTTCTTCCCCCGCATTGCCATATAGTCATACACATAACGCATTGTCCGAAAAACTTCGTATTTTGCTTCTAACCATTGCGCTTCGCTAATTACTAACGAGATGGAATACAGCTAATTATAGAGACACCTTCTACGCCTCATTTATAAATCTCGCTTCGCTCCTCCTGCCGCTTTTATGCACCTTCTTTTGTGAGACTGCGTTCTGTTGATTAATGACTCGTTTAATTAGTCACGAGTAACGGCTTTCCTTTAATTCTCCAAATGCAGATAAGACGGAGGTAAGGAGGGAGGAACGTGGTTCACGACTGAGAGATGTATCTTTTCGAGTTTCCATGGTCGTAAGTTGCGTTATTTACATCACGGCACGTGGACAGAAAGCACCGGGCCGTTCTTTAATGACCATGCGCATAGAAATTAGCCTGGGGCAGGAAACACAGTAATCAGTTGCTTGATTAATAATGCAAACATTTTCCTGGAATTGCTGCAGGTGATTTTACGAATTAAGAAAAGCTACATATAGGTTTGCGTTGAACAAGAAAGGTTTATCTTTAATTATTCTGGCTCCTAACTTTCCTGGTCCACTTCCCCGATATGTTACTTTTGTTTTCTCCTACAACGTATAAAACCTCGTGCGCTGCGTTATGGTATCCTTGTTTTTTTTTTGTTTTTTTTTTGTTTCGTTTGTTTATCTTTGCATGACTCGCGGTTGTGAAAGGTAAAACGGCATGGCAGATGAACTTAGCCCGAAACGTAAGCAACGAGACAAGATGAGACAGAACGCCGTGGGAACTTTGATGAGTTGGTAGTTGCAGGCCGGTATTCCAGAAGTTAGTGCGTGACCACTTGGTTCAATACTTCGATATGGTGCTAGTCTGTAAGGCTTCACACTTTCAGAGTGCTGTAATTTAACTGCAGCTTTCTTTTCGGTTCTTTAGTGAGAATCATTCTTGACGACTTCAAACCAGTTTTGTAAAGGCTATCTGGCCATTTTCGTGGGTCGAAACAGAAGATATTGCAGTCTAAAAATAGATATAGATAGATAGATATACGTCCCGGATATGTTCCTGGTGTAGCACACACACGGCGACACTCGCACCACATGACACACCAATGCACAGACAGACCGGACGAGGCAATCTCGCCACGAGTCACAGCACACACATTCACTACGTGGTCTTCGGAGGCAAGACTCGCCGAACTGAACCTGGAAAGCCAACTGGCGACCCTCGACCAGGCCCGGCGAGCCGCAATTGCCAGTGGAGCCCTGTCAGAGGGAACCACGCAGGAATAAACCGCGCATATAGTTTCTCTCTATCAATAAAGTTTCACCGCCACCACCACCACCAAGAGACGTTTAGAGTACTGGTGGAAAAAAGCAGGGAAGATATTGATACGACCGGATACGTTACAGGCATAGACAGCGGTGCAGGTAGAAACAGAAGATTTTTTGAGGAAGAGAAAAAGTTTAGGGAGATGAATACGAAAATGCTAGAATGAAAAGCAGGTATAGCATACCTGAGTGACTCAAGCAGGCTAGGTGACTATTTGTCACCGCCCCGTTTCAAAGGGGATGCCATGAAATCATCATCAATCATAATCACCATTGTCTTTCTTGAGCCGAGGTGGAGGGACGTTTTGGAATACGAGGGTTAAGATTCCAGGCTAAACGGCTTGCCCAAATGCAGTCAAGGCCATTGTCACAACTTAGCCGCGCTCAGCAGGAGGCCATCCCCGTGCCGCCAAGTGTCCTTTTTGTGTATTTATGCTGCAGTCGACGCACGATGTGGCATCCTTCGTCAAGGAAGCATACCCTGCGTCGACACCACAGAGCTAAACAATAAGGATCGACGACTAGGTCTCGGCCGGACTGCTGGCGTCAAACATGAAAAGCGCTTAGCCAGCCTTGCCCATTCGTTCTGGTTTCGAGCGAGAGTGGACCATAGCAGCCGCCCGCCTACGTGCCACCGACGCGCAGATGGCAACATAGAAACGCACTTCCGCGTGGGCGCTATTAGTGTCGCCTCCTGGGGCAACCCTTATGATATCACGCGGCGCGGCTTTTGTCTTCCTGTTAGTGGCTGCAAGCACCACTACTGCGCCGTCGTTTACCCCATTCGCGCTTTGCCACTGCGCAAGCCTCGAAGGACGCCGAGACGCATGATGGAAGCGAATCGTACGTGACGTGATAAAGCCCTTGGCAGGCATCATTTCGAGCTGGGAGTC
This sequence comes from Dermacentor silvarum, assembly GCF_013339745.2. Taxonomy (NCBI): domain Eukaryota; kingdom Metazoa; phylum Arthropoda; class Arachnida; order Ixodida; family Ixodidae; genus Dermacentor; species Dermacentor silvarum. Next base: position 2,783,441 of record NC_051160.1, on the reverse strand, counting down.
GGTAGCATGCATCTGTGCCAGCGTGATGAGTTAAGGAAATCGGAGCGCAAATGATGAGCTAAGGAAATCCGAACGCAAAAACTGTGAATGAACTGTGTGGATGTTCTATCGTGGTCGCTGCTGTTGTTGATCTGAATGTTCATGCCCATGTGAACACGGCAATTGGCTGAGGATCGGGTAGTTACCAGACGGGGACAAAGAAGAAGTAGAACTAAAATTTGCATGTTGTCACAAATTTATAAAAGCCCTAAAATGAAGAAAAACATGAAAAATATACGAGAAACAAGTTAGCCTAATAACTGGTTATATTAAGCTACGTAGTTCTCGACTGCGGAGCAAAAACCGCTATGACGTAACCCAAGAACTTTCACGCATTATGGCCGCGCGTAAAAAAAAAAAAGAGACTATACACGGGACACAACAAATAGGACAAGCTCTGACTTCAAGCAATAGTTTATTGCGACATGGCACGGGTTGGCTCGAAGAGATGGGAAAAAATGTCGAAACGAACCAGCCATACAGCTTTCGGTACACGTGCCAATATCGGTTGATATAAATTCATTCTTTCTATGACAATGTCACTGAAGGAGCCCTCACACATATATTCCGTTCTTTGTGAACTGCCTCGAATATTTCTCTTTTTGATGATCAACACACTTTCAAAACACATGCGTCTCGCTGAATTGTGGAGACCATCATCGACAATGATCAGCCAAGGTCACCCTGCAGTCTGCACGTCAACTATTGCACGGCGCTCTCTCATTATTGCACCTTCTTGCCTGCCTGACGCAGGATTCTCCACAGCACAGCGGTATCCTGTGCACGATGCCTGTCCTGCATGCGACAAAGGCTGTTTTGGGCTTCTTAGTGCAAGTCTGGACGCCTTTGCTTCCGTTTTTCGTGGGATAAATGGGAGCAAGAGCAGCCTAGCATCCCCAATTTTTCCGCTACCTTGCCCCATTCTCTGCTGTGTTCGCGATAGCATGAATCATGATAATTCAAGTGGCCCGTATGTCTGAGCCATCTCATGAACACAGGCTCGAAAAAAAAACTTGCAAAAAAATGAAAAATTTTGAGGCCTTTCATTACTGTGAAGATGGGAGCCTACGGAGCTGTGACTATGGTGCGTCTGCTATAGTGACTATTGCTATAGTGAATTGATATCTTATCATTATTGAGTATATTGAGCATCTTCGGCATGTTCGACGAAGAACAAGAACACGGGCGTATTGTTTTCGCCAGGCGCGATGGCCAAGTAGTGCGTTTGCTGCGCCAACTAGTTGAGCATTCATAGCCCCGGCGCACTGCACGGCATCGTCAGGATCCTGACGTCGGGATTATGGAAGATGTGGTTAAACGAGCGTCCGTCCCATAGCGAGTCCAAAGGGCAACTGCCTGATAACAGCGTTAGCGCGACCGCTACGTCACGAGAGAAAGGGGTACAACGATTAGTGGGACGTGCCGCCACCTAGTATCGGGACACTTGTGAAAGAGACATCAGCGGTGGTGAGGGGTAGAACAATTGGGTCATCCATCATCCGGTTTGACACCTGTGCTAAGGCACAGCTGGCGGGAAACCGCGCCAAGCACGTCGAGCCGGAAATTGTTGATGTACTTCCGTTGTCGGACGCGATTTCCTGGAGCCTAGCCTATAACAGCTTCACTGTAAAAACAAGAAACAAAGAAAACTGTGTCAACCAAAGCTGAAGCGAAAGAAGACAAGCTCGACGTAGTACATGATATATGTGTTTATATGTACTGAGACTGGTGAAATTAAAGGTGATGCAATGTTGCATATTTGCATGATACTTTTGCAGTATTTGCAATATTTTTAGTTACATTGTCAGACATACTTTTTCCGGACCCTCTAATTCTTTTATTCATCTAGAGTTTTTTTCATTCGCCATTTTTTTTACGCGAATGAACGTCGACATTGCCTTTTTTGTTTGGCGTTGACATTGATTGACAGACCTTTTTTTTTTTTTTTTTTTTTTTTTTGACCAAGAGACCAGGTGCGACAGTTCCGGAGAGAATGCAGTTTATGGTGCAATGTGTTTATTTCCTGCAATATTGGCCCGAATTATGCGCCTACCGGTGATTTTACCTTATCTGCGACTAATGCCTGCTTCTTTTAACGTTAATTGGTACCTATATTTCTCTGTCGTTCAGTCTCTTCAAAATTTGCACTCGGCTTTACATACTTCCATGTTGTTGTTGTTGTTTAATAACTGCGACAACATGGGATGTCTGGCCACTGAAGAGCCCGCTCTGCCATAATTGTAGCTTAATACATACTTATTAGAAACACTACAGGAGAGTACAGGAGAGAACAGTATAGGTAGTACCAACTCATCCAGCAATATGCTTCGTACGTCGGTAGACTGATCCAGTGCACGATGCTGACTGTTGTAAACTTCTTTCACTTTCCTAAGATGTTGCGTTAGCGACACAGTAGTCATAAAGGCATTTCATTGCAGGGCGTGTCTAATTGCCGTGAGCAGCACGCATTCTTTTTCTCTTTTTTTATTCGGCACTTAGAAGTCTTACATACAAAGCCCCGATTTCTCTTTATCTTTCAAGAAATGTGTTGCTCTTCTAAGAAGCACATGGGTTAGCTGAGCTGCCAGCTAAGTTAAGAACTCGGTTATTTTGCGAGACCCAACGAAACTTTCAAAGGTGCCTGAGGGCACTACGCGTGAAAACACTTGGCCTTTTGAGCATCCGGAGTTCTTAGAAATGTGGCCAATGTAATAAAATCACTTTTGCAACGCGCGATTGTTTTGTGGATCTGCTAGGTGGAATTATGGCCAGCCCCTTACCCGAACTGCTCATAGTCTGGACACTGGGACACTCGCGCCTATAGCAGACAACGAAGCGGTCCACGCTGCAGCCCGAGAACATACTCTCCCAGCAGCCTCGCTAAGAGACAGAGTAACGGCGCCTCCAGGCGAACCCGTACCATGCAGGTACACAGAGACACTGGCACACCACCGACTGGGGAGAAGAATCTATACCCCACCACAGCCGAAGATCTCGAAAGAGGACGCTACAATTTACAGACAACAAACCAACACACTCCCACATGGGACTAAATACATCTAATTTGCCCCAGACTTTACGAATACGACTGCAAAATGTGCCACAAGCCAAACACCCTGTGCCACATGGTATAATAATGCGGCCGAAACATTGGCATCCTCCCTATCCCGCACCCGCCACCGGAGCAGTGGGAGACCTGGCTCACCAGCTTCAACCCACATGATCAGCGTCTGCTGGTGAACAGGGAAATGCAGGCAGCCTAGTCACATGGCTTCCTGGACTGAGGAGGCTACCCGCAAGTAAGGCGACGAAACATCGTCTGTTCTCAATAAAGTGCAAAATCATCATTATCATATTTGTTCTCGTTAGCGGGCGCATATTTCTCAATGCAGATACTATTGCCCTTCTTTACAAAGGGTTAGCGGCTCCTGTCACATTATATTTTAGAACGTTTCTATATTAACAGTCCTTGAATCTGCCCGACCCGGGAGGAAACGTCTTGAAGCAGCCATAATTTCAATATATCCACCAAACCTTTGTGGTTTGTTAGGGGTGTTTTCACTATTTGCTCTTTTAACAGCGAAGCTGCTTAAAGCCGTAATTTGTGCGTGTGCCACGAAATTATCATCATCAGCATTGGCTCGAGCATCGTCGACTTCTTCCGCAGTTTAAGCCAGCCGTAATTTGTGCGTGTGGCACGAAACTGGCGCGCCGTAGCCATGGCAACCAGGCGACGCCACACATACACGGCTACGCCGAGCTCCCGCCAGCTGGGCGCTACTGCGCATGCGCCGTGACGGCATCCTGGCGCGCCTGCGCTCGCCGCCCAAAATAAATAAATAAATAAATAAATAAAGCAAAATGAACGTTCTTGGCAAGGCAGGATTCGAGCCCAGGTACCCACGGCGGTCCGAAGGCGAGCGTCATAAGCACTGCGCTACGCACCCACGCTTGCAGAACGTGCATTTATGGGAAACATATGGTTGCATTGTACTGACGATTGCAACACAACTTCCTTTGGGAGAGAGAAAGACAAAATGAGAGCGAGCGAGCGAGCGAGCGAGAGAGAGAGAGAGAGAGAGAGAAAGAGAAAGAAAGAAAGAGAAAGAGAGAGAGAGAGAAAGAAGGAGAGGGAGAGAGAGAAATAGAAAAATAGAGGGATAGAAGGAAAGAGAGAAAGATAGAAAGCCAGAGAAAGAAAGAAAGAGAGATAGATAACCTAGCTACAACGAAGAGACGCAATGAATCGGCCAGCTTCGCTGTGTCTTCAGCTTTGCGCCGCCTAGTCCACGGTTTCGCCTTTTTTTTATCTGCTCGGACTTAAGAATTGCTCTTCAATGAATGAAAAACATTAAAACGCCGAAACGCGTGCGGGTAATTGAGGATATTGTTTTCTTAGGATGAAATTTAATGCTCAGAGGGAAATGGTACAATCACCTAGCATTGACCATTGCTGTTTCGAGCTCAGCGGACCACTGTTATTCTGTGCCATTTTATTCTTTCGGTACCTCTCGAGAGAAAATAATTATCTCTGACGCTGCAATGTGGTCCGGGGAAAGTTAGAGAAGACAGATTCGAAATGAGGCTCGGTGTGTTTACGAAAGCTTGTGCAAGACCGTAAATAGAAAAGAAGAAGTAAGGGAACGCAGAACTTCGAAATAAATAAATAAATAAATAAATAAATAAATAAATAAATAAATAAATAAATAAATAAATAAATAAATAAATAAATAAATAAATAAATAAATAAATCCAAGTCAATACAATTCATATGTGCTGTGGATAGTTTTCACCTGCGAGCACTTCGTTTTTAATCAGTATTTTCTTTCTACGCTCATCGCACGTCATGGTGATTTCCCGAGGTCTAGCTACCTTCCGCAGAATGAAAAAAGAAAGCAGGTTGTTTGAAAGAGATGCAATGGATTTCGTTTTTGTTTTCTTTTTTAATCTTCCTTCACAACGTTGCCGTAGAAATGTGCCCTGTGGGATTTCATCGATTTGGCATTACTTCTGAGAGCTCATCACTCGCAAGAGAAATTCCATAGATAAAATTATGATAACTCTAATAGCGATTCGGTGCCTGGGAAGATTTACGCACCACCGGTAGTGTCGTGAATGTGCACAAACGTCCCCTACCGATACTTGCAGCTAGTTTACGAAAATCGCCCCCCCCCCCCCCCCCCCCCAGAAACAAGAAAAAAAGGGCGGGGGAGGGCTTTGAACGCATCAAGAAAGCAGCAGTTGCGCTAAACCCCTGTGAGCTGCAACTGTGTAGTAAACTGTAGCAGAATTGTTTTCCTGGCTCCCCGAATCATAATGCATAAGCTAGCATCGTCACCATGATTGCTGTCAACATGCCCCCATTGTGCCTTGCCCCAGGCTATGACGTCTTCATCACCGTCAACTTCAAGCAATGATAAACGACAAACCACATAGAGCTTGCGTATTTACCGATCTACCGAACAGGAGGGGCTTCAGTGGAAAGGACACGAGGAGTAAACATGCAGAAATGCAATTCCAGTACAACAATGACGACGGTCAACACATGAACTTTTGTGAAGCGCTCCGGGACATGATTACGGTAATGTGTACTCTTCTCGTCACAACGATGCCCGACATAGCCGGAGGCGTTTGTCGAACTTATTGGCGGGAAGCGAGATTGGATTTTGTAATCCCGTCACAAAATGAAAGGGGGACTCACAAATGGACACTAGTGGCACCTTATGAAGTAACAAGTGAATTCCCCGATGCTGTGTTGCAACGTTCGGAAAGATCAGTCTCAATAGCAATCATCGAGAAGCGTCGTGCTTTATATCGCGCTAAATGCATACGAAACATTATTGAAGAGAATCTTTTGCTATTGTAATAATACCTGAGCTGGGTGCATTTAATAAAAAAAATATGCAATGCCCAGCGCACATGTGTGAATCTACAGGATGCGAAGCTTTCGTAAAGGTCTAGTTCAATTCTATAACACTGTTAATATTCTGCACCGCGTTTTGCAGCATACCGATCAAGGAGTTGAGACCCCCACCACGCGAGCCACGTGACCCATGTTACCGCAGTTACAGTGTCTCCACAATTGGCCCACTTTACTCGCGTAAAATCACCCCAGCAGATGTGCCAAACACAGCTGAAAAACGCACAGAAAAAAAATTGAGAACGCTTCAAGCTTCGCCTTTAAAAGCGGAACGCGAAAGCATTCAAAAATCCCTAACTGCTTCTGGCAGCGGCATATGTGTTTCCCGGCAGCAGCATACGTAACTGTTTTTTTTTTAATGAAAAAATAACAGCACTGGGTAACCAAGAACACAAAGAAGAACACGACACTGGCGCTGACTGACGACTGAATTTTATTTCCAGGAAAATTCACATTGGGCGCGTCAAGTTAGCGCGCTCCGAACTGCCAAAGGAGCACGATCGAGTGCGCTCGAGTGCGACGCCTTCGGAGCTTAACGGCGATATTCGCCGACTGCTTTCGGGCGCACGAACGCTCCGTCTGGCGAATGTTATGTTGCTTCCGCGACCGCTATCGCATTGCGCGCGCTTTTTGAAGATGGCGCCGCCGATAAACACCCTTCTGCAGTTTCTGATAGACGATGAAGAGCTTGAAGAACTTGACGCGCAGGGACGGACGCAGCAGCAGCGGCTTATGTATGCGATGCAAGCTGTTCGTGGTGTTCTCAGAGGTACCCTGTCAGAGGATTTATTTCTGCTCCGCGGTATGCTGACTGATGACTCATTGCCGATCGCAAGAGGACAGAAAGCCTTATGATCCGAGGCATCCAGGATTATGTGATCAACCTTGCGCCCAGATACACCTACACACAATTCAAAGAGCAGTGCCCCAACATCTTCCATGATACCACGAGGACCTGAAGAAATCATACACATGAACGTAGCGACGAGAAGGCGCCAAACTGCGACTGTTCGGTTACGTACCTGAGCGTCTGGCAAGTAATGATCGGGCCGTCATTTTCGGTTCGTGATAAGCTCAAACCGCGCCAACACGCGAAGTTCCCGATCATGCCTTGGAGCAGACGCCCCGCTGCTCAGCAGCGGCAGGAACGAGTGGGCAAGGAGCATGGACTTGCATAAGTAGAAAGAGTCGGAAATACGTCATTTTTCCGGAAGTCGTAGCAGGCGCGCGCTCTCGCGCACCGTCTCCAGGGTGGAGAGCGTAGAGCGCGCTCCGTAATCACGCACCGGAAGTCGCTTTTTAGCCGTTAAGTTTAAAAGAGCGCGCTCTGCTGGCTAGAGCGCGCTTGAGCGCCTTAACTTAACGCGCCCATTTATACACCATGACCAACAGGGCGACAAAAAGCGAATGTACACGCGCAGCAGTAACCGTTCGGGTGACGTGTCGAACCACACGAGCTATAAACCATAGCGTCATCAAGGGAGGAGGAGGAGGAAAGAGAAAGGCAGAAGGCAGGGAGGCTAACCAGAATAACGTCCAGTTGGCTACCCTACACCGGGGGAATGGGAAAAGGGAACAGAAAGATAACAGGGAGAGAGAGGAGAGAAGGAAAGAAGTGAAATAAGCGGTGTGTTCGCTGACGCGTGTGTTATTGCACTAATAGAACAAATAAAAAACCACCACCCAAGCACTCCGTACCGATGGTTAACCAGCGAATCTGAAACGTGCGGCCAGGTGTTTAGCAGTGGGTTAATCCCGACGCTGTATTGAAGCGTTTCTCAATTATTGGTTACATGTTGTGTTTCTAGTGGAACGCAAGTGCCAATGGCGGGCGGATGCTGCCAACCACGACGGCAAGCTAACTCGATCGAGATATCGAACGCATGCGACAACGGCGAGCCGAGGAGGCGGCGTTGCGGGCAGAGCAGGTACGACGCAGAGAACGACGTCACTAACGGCGCTGCCAATGGCGCGCGCGCTTGGGTGCTACGTAGAGACCGACGTAACTGACGGCGCAGCCAATAGAGACGTTTAGAGAAACATGTGACGAATGGTTTTTCGTTTCGCCTAGCCATATACAGCTTTCGCTGTAAAAAAAAAAAGAAAAAAAATACTGCGGAAGACAATCTTTGTCAAACTCAAGCTACCGTAAAAGCCGCGCTATTTATTTGTTATTTTTTTTATTTGTTTTGACGACGCTATCGTTTATGCCTCGTGTGGTTCGACACGTCACCCGAACGGTTACGGCCGCGCGTGTACAATCGCTTTTTGTCGCCCTGTCGGCCATGGTGTATAAATATGAATTTTCCTTGAAATAAAATTTAGTTGTGAGTCAGCGCCAGTGTCGTGTTCTTCTTTGTGTCCTTATCTACCCAGCGCTGTCAGTTTTTTCTAAAAATGAATTCAAACCAACTCGCCCAAGTTGCTCTTCTAGTATATGCAACCGTACTGTTTACCGCGAGATGCTGGCGGCGAGCGCTATGCACGAAGGTGAAGAGCAGGAGGAAGAAAACTTTATTAAAGGTAGGGGGGGGGGGGGGGGGGGCGTAGAGCATTAAGGGTGGGACCCTATGTCCAAAGCTGCACTAGCATTAGCCGCCCGCCGGACTTGATCGAGAAGTGCTATCTGTACCTTTGAGTACGAGCTGGCGAGTTGTGCATCCCATTGCACCGTGCTAAAATTTATCTTATTCCCTAAGAAGTACGCTAGGCGAACTTTCTGACAGAAACGCGGCCTCTTGCGTGGGCCGATCCCGGAGGTAGTGAACATCCGCACCCCAAAAAATTACATCATTTTCAGGTTTCGGTTATTGTTTAGCACTGTTAATATTTCAGTCTGAAAAGATTTATTATAAAAGGCATGCGCTGTCGGTGTTTTGTTTCATGGCAGTTGTTTGTGGGCTGTCATTCTCAAAATTACCAGGAATAAATAACCTTGTCAAGAATGCAAGAGAAGGTATGAGCAACTTTAGTGACAGAATGGTGTGGCAATATAACCCGCATATACCACATGTCATATAGTAAGGTGCGGCACACACATATACCTAAATATATACGGAAATCTACGCTCATTGACAACTCAGCTGACGTAGGAAAAAGAAGCACGTAGGAAAAACATAACAGGACTTTACTGACGTTTCGGCCGGGGTCCGGCCTTCATCAAGAGTGTATATATATATATATATATATATATATATATATATATATATATATATGACACAGTGGAGGCGCTGTCGTAACAGCATACCTACAATTTATTGCAGCAGTTTGTAGTTTTGAGAGCGGAACTCTATTCATCAGGACAATTTGAAAGTTTGTTGAAAGTTTTCTGCGTTCCACTCTCGAAACTGGTGGCATAATGTAACATAACTTTTTGTCTGCGACAACGCCTCCATTGTGCCATCATTTCCTCCAATAACAACGCGATGACAGTGCCCACGGCACTACATGCATCTTCTCCACTACAATATATATGCAAATATATATTATTTTATTACATAAATTATCTATAAAAATGTATAAAAGCTGATTACTCATGTATAAGGGCTGCTCTGTGCGGTAGCGATTTGGCAGTACAGCAGCCAATTTGTTTGTTACCAATGAATTAAGCAGGTCAATGCAATATGCAATACATGCAATATTATGTTGATGTGCATGAGTGTGTGTACATGTGTGTGTTTAGTTATACTTCTAGGGAAAACAAGGGGAAGGCGGGAGATGGAAAATCAAGACGATGAGCAAAACCAGAACAAGGTGAAAGCAAGAGTCAAGGTTTCGACAAGTGGACTTGTCTTTTTCAAGGCGACATATGCTCTGTATGTCGCCTTGAACAAGACAAGTCCACTTGTCGATTATGTCGCCTTGAAAAAGACAAGTCCACCTGTCGAAACGTTGGCTCCCGCTTTCACCTTGTTCTCGTTTTGCTTATAGTTACACTTCTGTGGTTTAAGTTCAGGCGGATGGCAATATTTCCTTGCACGAAACTTTTTAGACCTTTCATTTTGCACAGAACTGATTTTCCATGTTCTGCGCATGGTCACATAATTTTTTGAATGCCTATTTAGCATACTGCATAGCCACATTCATTAGACTCTTATCTTTTCTCTGTGGGGTCGTACGCCCCCCTGACTGACTTATGCTTTGCGACATGAATTCCCTTCATGTGTGCAGGAGAACTAAGAATTTGAGGTGTGTAACACCGCATTAATACTGCACTGAGATCCAAGGCTTTCAGCAAAATGGTGGACAGCTCGCACGCAGGACGACACCGTCCTCCTCCTCGCCTTCGCTGCCCCGATAACTCTTCCCTTTCGACTTGAGTAATCTTGTGGAAATAATAACTTTTCTGAAGCTACTAAGAGCTTATGCTACTGTTCAAGGTTCAAATGGTGCTGAGAAGAAATGATACTAACAAAACGCAGAGATGGAGTAGATGATGAAATAAACTTTATTAAATGAAGAGCCGGCGATCTTGTGTATGTCGCCATCAGTTGGGTGCTTTTCTTAGTGCGAGATGCCATGGCCCTAGGCTGTAGACGAAAAAAAATTCACACAGAATTCATCTACGATGGCTATCCACGTATGTAAATAGCCGTAACGCGTCATGTACTAGGTGTATACTGCAGCCAGTCTAGCGGACAGTCCCATTATCACAAGTATAACTGTGTTTTTTTCGGCGTAAATTATTTTTTATGTATGTGGAGTTACAGAATGGGTACCAAGAGAAGAGAAGCGCAGTCGAGGACGGCAGAAAACTAGGTGGGGTGATGAAGTTAGGAAATTTGCAGGTGCAAGTTGGAATCAACTAGCGCAAGACAGGGGTAATAGGAGATCCCAGGGAGAGGCCTTCGTCCTGCAGTGGACATAAATATAAGCTGAAGAAGATGGTTATGATAGAGATGATGCGGAAATTAAGATTGTTTATCCGCCGACAAATGCATTTCCTTTATTCAAAATTTATTCAGAAGAGCGCGTAGATCTGCATAACACCACAGCTCCCTTCAGTTCTGGATTCTTTGTGAAAACAGTTACACACAAGGGAAGAAAACTTGTTAAAAAGAGCCAATCATGCTGGTTATTTCGGAAAAGAAAGAAGAGCACCTCATTATATGAACTATCCCTCCGCAGGGCATCACTGCAAAGGGTGACTCATGGTATTTGCATATAACCGCTGCGAATAAATTAACCTTGCCTATAACCGTTACGTGATGTCCATTCAATCTGCGCTGTGTGCAAATTACGCGAGGCTTCTCGAACTACAGGAGGCCCCGTAGTCCGACATTTGGCTTAGTGTTGCTGACAAATTGTCGTGAACATCAAGCGACGTCGTCAACGTTTGTCCGAAAAGACAAGGCTTAGCTCACCGCCTAAGCCTCTGATTAGGTTCCGTCTTCTTGGCGCCCTCACCCTCGCTGGTGTTAAGTGTCTGGCAACCGATTAGACAATGACAGGCGATTAAACACGACTTGTATTAACGAATGCTCGTATATCTCGAGTCCGACCTTGCCGAGTGGATCTTGGAGGGGCTTATGCACCAATGCTGCTTTAAGAGCGACAGCTAGAGAGCGCTCGGGACTTGCTGACGATAAAGGCTTTAGCTGACGAAGGAGAGCCACATGAATGCACTGAAAGACGTAGATCGCTTTGAATAACGTACGATGACGCGGACACTTTCATCGATCATCTACTATGTTGAGAAACATTGCTGAAAAAAGAGGGTGGCAAAATCTTTGCGTTTAATTTCTAGAAGACTTAGTTGGTTGTCTGCCTAAACTTATGAAAGCAGTCTATTTTTGGGATTAAACTTATTGTGAACTTTCGACTAGCAGAAATTCTGAAGAGCTACAGAATTTGATGTGGAAGTGCAGAAAGAGGAACAAAGGAACAAAAAGAAAGAAGCAAAGAAAAGAAAGAAAGAAAGGGAATATAGATGAGTGAGCACCCCGTCAATAGGCGTCACCATAAACGAGTGTTAACTTATATAAAAAATAACCTGCACGTCGACATGTTACGGCATTTTGTTAGAAAATATAATCAACTTTGCTTCTCTACGTTTGGTTAAAAAAAAAACGACGTACAGCGCGAAAGGGCAAGGACTGATAGAGACGACAAACACTGCGCTGCGTTTTTTTACCATGAATTACGAACTAACCCAAGCAACCACCCTCGTTCAAATCTACGTTTGGATCTTGCCCATCCCACAAATTTTGTGCTTCTAGCGAATTAAACGTAATGTAAAGTATACAGCGTCGTGTCCCGAGTGCTCCTCTTCCTTCCTTTGTGCCTCTGTGGCGCTAGTTAAAAATGTCTCAGTCCTGGAATACGCAGTAACTAACCCGACTTTCTTCTCTAACCGTCTACACTAGCTAAACAGACATTTCAGTAAATGGTTCGCTTGTCGTTTCTATCATCTGTCTCCAAAGAGTCTGAAGGACGTCTATTGCTTGACAACAAGCCTGTCTTGGCCGGCAAACTGCGGAGGTCCGGAGTTCGTGCCAGAGTCGTCGGTCCTGATTAGAGATGCTCCTAGTTCTTCTACCGACCGATAAAATCACGCCATTATTTCAATAACATCATGCGAAATATAACCCGCCGGGGTGGTTCAGTCAGCTAAGGCGTTGTGCTGCTGAGCACGAGATCGCGGGATCGAATCCCGGCCGCGGCGGCCGCATTTCGATGGAGGCGAAATGCAAAAACGCCCGTGTGCTTGCGTTGTAGTGCACGTTAAAGAACCCCAGGTGGTCAAAATTAATCCGAAGCCCTCCACTACGGCGTGCCTCATAATCAGAACTGGTTTTGGCACGTAAAACCCCAGAAAGAAGAAGAACATGCGAAATATGGAGAACGTTAACCTTACTAAACTGTGGGCGCATTAACGCGAGAGCGTTAAGGGCCCCGTTGGCGTTAGCATCGGCGTCTGGCGGAAATAATCATGCCAAACCGCATTATCTCGAACCACCCCGACCGGGCGGGCACTTCGCGTGGCGCAAGGCGTTAATGAACAATTGAATTTCTCAAGGTAAAATTCGTCAGAAAAATCGTAAAGTACGACTTAACCACAATCTACAGACGTGATTGCGTCGGATTGTAATTTGAATATACGAGAAAAAAGCCTGATAAGCAGCCAGGAATCTTTGAACGCTATCACGTTCCACACTTAAACGCGAAGCTTAAGCGTCCTCCAGTTCTGATGGTGTTTCGCTGTGCTTTAGTTCTAGGCAACATTGAGAGGAGTGTTGAAAACTGAGCCTTTCTAAATTTTGATCGGGCCCCATGTCGCAGAAAATACGGTGTCGGTGTTGGCGTCAATGGTGTCCAATAACGCTATCGCGTTCCACTCTTAAATGCGAAGCTTAAGCGTACTCCAAGTTTTTTTTTTTTTTTTTTTGTCAAAACAATTGTTTTTTTGTCCGCTATGTTTCAGTTGAAGTGGTACTCTGGTTTGAATGAAGCAAATTACATGGGGTTCATCCGGCTGCCTAATGGGCAACACAGAAAACTGGTGAAAGTCGCTGCAACAAAATAGTGAGACGCTAATAAAGCACTTTGTGAGTACGGACGTCACCGTAATCCGAAAGGGCTTGTATGTGCCACTAATTTAAAAGGTTTTGGTATGTTAAAGGCTGCGTTAGGGCAATAATATTGTTAAAAGAGGGAACTCGGAACATTACACACCAACGCAATGTTCTTTGTATGGCAGATGAGGCCAATGCAATGTCAACTGATTGCGTGTTTAGCGAGCCTTTTTTGACACTCAGTGTCATAGGCTCAATATCAAACTAGGAAAGCTTGGCACGCGTAAACAAGAGAGACTCATTAGGAACGCCCTGCGATCGAATTGCAATCATCCTGTGGGACTCCGAAAATCTCACAGCGTTGTACGATTCCTCCTGTTCGCTTGTCGTGGCTAGCCCTTTTTCATCACGGAGCTCTTTCCGCGATGCTGTCATGTTCCAGTGTTTGTTATTGCTCTTGAATACTTCTGCAGCCGCTATGTATATATGAAGGCCATTCACGTTTTTCTCCGTAAAAGAATGCGTATTTCAGCAGAAACTACTGTCACGACTGCTTTGCGTACCAGCGGTCCTTTTGTTCACAAATTTCACTCACAACGGGTTTATTCACGAGCATCTGCTTGTCTGACTTAATTCAGTTTTTGCAGCGAACTCGCACAACAGCTTTTGAAAGCGAAAGCCTGGGGCTACGTTGTAGTGCACTATCGAAAGAAGAGGGATACCGCCCACGCTCTGGGCTGAAACAAGAGAATGAAAGAAAATTATTAGTACTCAATTATTTTATTAGACTCATCCAGTAAGGCGTAATTGTAGTCGACATTGTCACCCACGCTGCAGTCTTTCTAAATTAGTTGAAATGTGATTAGCCTAGAGCCCCACCACCCAAATTCACTCAGGGTGCTAATAAAAGTTAGGCAGTGTCTTTTCAGAGTTCAGTTCAATGACTTTCTTGTCGAGAAATTTATGCTTTCATAGTGTCATATTTATAGGTTGTATCAGAAGGGAATTTTCTCGTCCTCTGTACGTCCACAAAAACCACGCGTCTGAGAATGAACATTTCACTCGCTAAACGTTTCAGCGAGTATCCAACCAGACATTTAATCTGGTTAATCTCTCTGCCTTTCACCTCTTGTTATCCCCCCCCCTCTCTCTCTCTCTCTCAGCGAGCTGCTCCTTATTCATCGACAGCCTTACGAGAGAGGGATAGAAAGAGGGTGTGAGAAAAAATTTATTTGAGGAAATCTCACGTCGGCCAGACTTATGAGTCATCAAAGCCTCCTACTATGCTCAGCTGATAAAATAGTAAAAGAGGGGTATGAAGAGCGGCGATGGAGGACAGGCAGTACGAAGTGTATATATAGACATTCATGCACGGAGGATTCGTTCACAGGCGCGAATCTAAAACCATGTTGCTCAAAAATTCATTTAGGACTGCTCGCTTGGTTAACATAAATTCAGGCAAAATCCTCAATAAGATGACTTCAGGCAATGGCCCGTTGGCAGTTACGGTAATGATAACACCAATTCCTGTCGCCCACAGGCATAATTTGAGGCATGTCACCGCCCTTGTAGGACGACCTTCGAATTCTGGTATGAAAGTATCACTTACAAGATGGACCAGTGCAGAAAGTATAGGGGAAAAAAATGGAATGCCTGATGCCGACTGGTTCCTATGTTTCGACAAGACCTTGACCAAACAAGCCTTATTTTGAAGCGTAGACAACTCATATCTCTTTAAATAATTTTAAAGGATAAGATGGCTTCCTCTTCTCATGAAGATGTCACTAAAATGGGCCGTTTCTTCCACTGCTGTGAGACCTTCTGGGATCTATAGTCGGAAACGCATCGCGGATATGTAGAGCAGCATACTGTCCTGTTTCCTGGCTATTTGATTTCTTCTGAAGTGTTCTCTAAGATTTAGTGAATGCATTGTGCTAAATACACCGCTAAATACCATGATACAGAGTTATGGGGGATGGAGGTAAGCATGCGGTCGTCATTGAGAAGCAGATTGACGCAGGCGTCACAGAAGTTACGTTGCGATTTCTGCCACAGAGACGCCTGCTGCTCGCCTGTTCTGTTCTGTTATACACGGGTTACTGCGGAGAGAATAAGGTAACGAGTACCTCAAATACTCCCTTTTTTATGTTATGCAACAAGAAAAAATAGAATGATAATGAAACTAAAAAAGAAAACGTCGCAACGAAGAGTTCATTAGACATCTGCCCATGCCGCTCACCAAATAATATATTCAATTTGTAGCTATTACACAATGGTGCAAAAGTCCTTCGCATGCTAAATGGTTTACAGGTTTACCCACACCCCCGTTCACGATCTATTCACAGTACAGAGCACAAGCACGTCACTTCCCATATAACTGAGCAAAATTATTTATCACAAACGCTTATTTAACTCTGTGTCCACAAAAAGCCGTACAAAACATGTTTGCATTTCGTTGCCGATTACTTGCTGACTATGGTCCAAGTAATGTTTGCTTTGTAAAGGGGCTTTTGTTTAAACTTCCTAGACTTTTGGTAACGTTCTTCTTTCCATGACACATTTTCAGCACTCAAGAAGATGTGGCAGATGTTCTCAATTTCATAACCCCAGTAGCACTCAGGAGAAGTAGAGCGGCGTATCTTGAAACTGAAAATAGAACTATTTGTGTAAGCCACTTCCAGTCAAAGCCTGTGAATTAATCTATCGATGTGTTGCAATAGGTGTGATGCTATGTTGAGTTCTCTGTGTGGGTGAATTTCGTATTACAGTGATTGTTTCGCTTTATCACTGTTGAACCACTTCACCGCAGAACAGTGGACAGACCCGTGTCTTATAATATTCCGAATATTAGACCTCGACATAGGGATCACAGAATGATTTTCTTCGTTCAAGGGCTTTTTGGGAAGTCTATCAGCCTCCTTATTGCCCTTCCATCCGATGTGGCTGGTCACCCACTGAAATAGAATAATATGGCCCTGCACTGATGCATCTTCCACAATTTATGCAATGCAATAAACTCAGTTTTTTTTTAAACTCCGTTTTTAAAAGGTGCTCGGGCATTCAGTGTGATTTGAAGTGCCAATTTGCGGTCAGTACAAGTTACCCAATGTAACAAAAATTACAGCCCTCACTGGCCAGGCCTGCGTCCATTATTTTGCCCGGGTGGCAGTGCCGCGACACCGAAGGAAGACCAAATTATTATGAGAACGACGATTAGAAACGGAGGCTAAACCTTTTCCTCACCACTTTGGCTGGTACCTCGGATTTTTTTTATTTAAGTAGAAATTCTTGCGGAAATATATATTTAGGTGATTAAACACCAAAGAAAACGGCCGTATTACATGAAAGAGCGCATTGCATGACACTGTTCATGGCTGATTAGTGTTGCTTTTTAGTGTGACTGCAACCGCAGTACACTCACGGAGACGGGATGAAACTCTGCAAACGGGCCTTTCGCTTGCGCTTGGACTTGTGCGGGTTCATGCACACGCCACTAGAGTCAAACACGCATATCTAAACACGCGCACAACTACACACACACAAGAAAACTCACAGGTGCGCACTCACGCGCAAACAAATGATGCACACATTGGGAAACTGCTTTGCGTGCCATATGCATCTTTGGCACATGTATGATCTCCTCTCCTAATTTGCGCTGTTTCTTTGCAATACGCACACAAACGCTCACGCGTGCGAGCGCAAGACACATAAGCAGTGCTGGACTTGCTTGTCTCTGCTTCTCCTTGCTTCACTCGGTGATGAAGCCAGTATTTAAAGAATTCATAAAAAGCAGGCCTTTCATCTCTCTATTCCTTCTCATCGCTTAATCTCGACATATGGACGAAACTCTAGCGAAATCGGTCCTAAAGGTTCGTTGTGCGCTAGAAATATTGCGCACAACTTTCTTTTTCCCAGTCTGTGAATCGCAGACCGATGTGAAACCTTATCGTAGAGAGCGCTGCAGCGCACGAATCATCTTCCCCTCGGAAACAGCGAAACGAATCGTTCCTTTTGTGAAGGATAGCCCGAACGCCTGAAGGCAGCGTGAGGATATGACGGCGCAGGCCGAATGCGATGGGCGCCCCATTTTGACGTCTTCGCTTCCGCACGCTATCAATATCAGGCTGCGTGTATGTGTGTGGCCACGACGAGGGGAGGCCTGTACACGGGAAGTGTAGCCGCGCGTTTTGTGTGTTTAAGGGTGCCTAGAAGAGAAACGTGGAAACGAAATGGGAACGTATATCTGCATTTGTGTTTCTACCACATCCCTGAGCCCAGAAGGGAAAAAGGACATCGTGTCGTGGACATGAGAAAGATGTTGAATGTGCAGCGTCTTCAGTATTTGGTCTGAGGAAGCAAAAAAAAAAATGCAGGATTAGAGGACTGAGAACACCGATCGAATAGACTCTAGAAAGCACGCCGTGCTTTCGACTAACTGCCGGGAGTGATGTTTCACAAATGTCTTACGCGAAATGTGTGTCACTTCCAACGGACCCATTTATACAGGAAAGGCAGCGTGCATGTATGGAGACATCAGATCCGCATGGACAGCGATGTTTCGCTCATCATTTGTTTGAGCATTTTCTGTCGTAACCCTTGGATCACGCGGCGCCTCTAATATATCCTATTTTCTAGATGTGCTGGTGTTCTGTTCATGCTTGTGTAAAATACATTCCCATTTTTCAACAGTTGCGCTCAATAGCTTCAATTCCAATAGTAGTGCACACGATAACTCATGCAGATCATTAAAGGCAGCTCATACATTTCATCTTTAATGCAATAATGTGATGCAATTAACTTCACCGGTCATCATTCTTCGCCCGTACCACTATTAAATGTAGGGAACAAGCCGGTGACGTACTTACGTACATGTTGCAAGCATTTCTTATTCATAATAAGATCAACCAATCAATCGACAATCAGTCTATAACAATGGCGGTAATACCACATTACAGTCTCTGGGAATGCAGCTATGTTAATTGCAGTGTGCAGAGGTTTGCGTGGCTATATTCCTAGCAATCCTCTCAAGATAATATGAATGAGATATGAAATAATATACCTAGCAATTTCGCGTCTACAGTATATAGGCACATACATAGTGTGTTTGTCACTGAGAAAACACTACAATGCGTGAGTGTGCTGGATATTTCTGGCGGGTTATCACTTGCCAATACAAGGATAGGGGAGTACTATACAAGGGCTCACTTCAGTAAATACCAGTATTTTTCTTGAGTGTGTGTATTTCAATCACCACCGTGCTTTCCTTCAACTCTAAAGTGTTTTATGCCGGCTTTCACAAATGACTTCCTGCAACGGATGTAACGGATGTGACGTACCGCCATTTAGGAGCGGTGAGGCGACGTGCTGCATCATGACACTAACGAGCGCTGAGAGGGAGCGCTTCGGTAGTCACAGCGCAGCGGAGGCTCCAACGCGGTGGAGCCACAGAATTATCAACCAAGTGTAAACTGCTTCATGACTTTGTAAACTTGTCATTCTCAACAAAACACTATGTAATAAATAAAATAAACATTATTAAAGGTGTCCGACGGTAGGATTCGAACTTACGACCTCTAGTACAGAAGCCCGACATTGAAACCGTTATTCCACGGACGCTTTTTTTTCTTTATTACCTTCTTCGCAGCAATACGTACACAAATACAAAGCAGGTCACTTGGGGCTACACAATATTAACACATCATTTGGCTAGACTGTACTGATTTGAAAGGCTTTCAAAGAGGCCACCACAGACACCAAAGCGTCAAGCTCCTCAAACCACTCTGGCGGTTCAGTCATGTGCTTTAGGGCATCACGCGTGTACGTGAGACTTTTAGTTAGGTGTTGCCTTGCAGATCTTGCACCTACGCGGGCATTCCTGACATCCATGCGTGTTTTCCACACGCTGCTCACACACAAAAGCATCATCATGCCGGTACTCCCCCTGCGTCTGCGCATGGCAAGAAACCTATACAGAAAGGGCTTACCGGCAGTTCTCTTTTCAGAGTTCGTTTGAGAACGTCCCAAAAGAAAACGGAGTCATGGCAATCCAAGAAGATGTGCTCGATAGTTTCAGATTTGTTAGATATGATGTAGTTAAGAGATCACGGAACAAAGAATCCTTTACTTTGTAGCCATGGCTCACAGGGAGAGTGCCAGAATGCATTTGAAAAAGATGGTTTTTGCTGAACGTCTAACCGGCATTTTTTTTCACGCCTTTCAACACATTGCGTTCAGTTCCTAAGTTATACATCGTGCGATATACAAGAAGCGGTAAGAAAAATTGGAGGTTGCTTAAGCTTCGCCTTTAAGAGTGGAACGCGATAGCGTTATCGAGCCCCACTCGCATCCCATTTTTCTTTATGGGTAGGCTTCACTGCAGCACACAACGTGAGAAAGCCAGCTTACAAAGACCAAGCTTACACTGATCACGTTAAAGTCGGCTTCACTCTAAACACAAATGTATTGCTGAGAAGACAATTTTAACAATAGCAATTTAAGCCGTCTTATGTCAAAATGCGAAGGCCCTAGGACCTTTTTTTATTACTTTAATAATTGTTTGCTGTTCCCCGAGGCACTAGCGTGTCCACAATTTAGAAAGGCTCGGTTTTCAACATTCCACTCAATGTTGCCTAGAGCCATAGTACAACGAAACGCCATCAGAATTGGAGGAAGCTTAAGCTTCGCCTTTAAGAGTGGAACGCGATAGCATTAAAATATTCCTGGCTGCTCATAAGGCTTTTTTTTTCGTATATTCAAATTACAATCCGACGCTATCACGTCTGTAGGTTGTGGTTAAGTCGTAGTTTACGATTTTTCTGACAGATTTAACTTCAATTTTTGTTCACTAACACCTTGCGCCACGCGGAGGTGTGGTCGGGTGGTTCGGGATGATTTAGTCAACGGAGGCGTTGATTTGGTTCGGCATGGTTATTTCCGCCAGGCGCCGATGCTTAACGCTGACGCCGAAGCAGACACCGACGCCAACGCCGGATTTTCTGCGACACGGGGCCCTCAACGTCACGTTAAAACATCAACAAGATCCCGATAGAGTTTCTTTCCGTCACAGAAGACAAACCACGCCACGCACGCATGCACCGACACGCGGCTTAGAACGCCCTTATCAATTTCTCGCGGGTAAGTCAGCGCGTCGAGACGACTGGCGCGTTGAGACGCCGCTCGCCAACGGGACGCCGCGCGCGAAACAAACATGCAACACGGTCGCCGTCCCGCAAGTCGTGCGCCGTTGGCTGCTGTGGACCGTGAGTTTCTGAAGCAAACATGCAACAGCTTCTGTGAAGACACGTTTCACTTTCGTGTTCTACCGATTCCTATGAAAGAGCGATCAACCGTAATTCTTTAACAGCGAAGCTGTTTAAGCCAGCCGTAATTTGTGGTTCGTGGTGCGTATCAAGAAACTACCAAGAACGAAAAGAAGATAACCTTTCTTGCCGAGGTGGGATTCGAGCCCGCATGCCACCTGTCCCAGAGCGAGCGTCGTAACCACTAGGCTACACAGCCATGCTTGCAGAACATGCATATATGGGAACCATATGATTCTGTTCGAGCGTCGTCATCTTCGTCCACAGCTGGGGCGTTCGTACGCTCGTGCTCCGCGAGGTGAAGAGGTTTTGCGTGCTTGAGAGCGAGAAATAGAGAGAGAGAGACGCATTCACGGAGGAGGAGCAGGAATAAACTTTATTTTAGGCAAACACTATGGTCCAATAAATAAGAGCGCTTGCTCCGCTAAGGCCCGCTGATGATCCGCCAAGTGAAGCCAAGCACTCCAGGAAGGAAGGGGAAGGCAAGGGAAATAAGGAGAGGCAATGGCAGTGTTTCTTGAGTACAGAATGTGTTCTGCATCTGCCCTTATCTCCGGACAGTTGGGGCAGTGAGCTGTGTTGCGCCATCCACACTTGCAGAGCATGAGTGGGATGAAAAGACTGTTAGTCTGAACTTTGCGAAGGACATGTGCTTGTTCCGTGTTTAGTGAAGGGTTAGGGTGGGGTAAAATAATGTGGTTTTCCCTGATGTTCTTGTAGTGTTCAGCTATTTGCTTTTTGTACGTAGCGGCGTCTTCCACTGTGGTTGGGTTCGGCCAGGGAATCGGAGGTTAATTTCGCGGGCACGTTGATGTACCAACTGATTTCCCTCTATCCCAGCATGGCCCGGTACCCAACGCAGGGTGATTGTAATGTTCGGAATACGATTACAGGATTATATCATAATGTCATGTAGGTTGGTTTCCGGATGTCGGCGTTGTATGTTGCGAATGGCTTTGCTGGAGTCGGTATAAATGTTGATGTAATTGGACAGTTGCTTAGTGAGTAGAGAGGCTTCTTGTATAGCATATATTATCGCGTGAATTTCTAGAGTGTCTATGTTTGTGGGGTTGGACTACGGCCCATCTGTTTGGGTGATCGGTGCTGTCTGTCCGGGTGTATATTTCACGGAGCAGGTCTCCTGGTACGCGGTGTCAGCTTTGGAACGCGGTGTTGGTGTTGCAAGCTGCGCTATGCAACGCGCAGTGACGGCCGTAAGTCTGAGACGCGCGAAAAGAAATTATAATTATCATGAGTAATAAGATGAAAAGTTCGCGCGCTCTTCTGGAAAATGCAGGGCTACGATCGCCCAGCTTCGCTGTTTCAAGCGTTGCACGGCCGAGTGCAAGCGTTTATTCGTAATGGCAAATTATGCCCTTTCTTTCAATAAACATTTTTTTAACAGCGGAGCTGTTCAAACCGGCCGTAGTGTGTGCCGCCTGCCACTGCCTTGCCTAGCAACCACCTCGACCTCGCGTAGCGTTGCGTGCAATGCTCGGGAGAGAGAAAGAGAAAATTAGAGCGAGAGAGAGAGAGAAACAAATTGTAGCAGCACCAACGAGGCAACACGCAGAGGTGTTACCGACGCCAACCGCGCTTCTCCGTTTCCCCGCATTAGCACCGAACGCTCGCGGTGTCCGTGACTGCAGCAGGCGCCTCTGGTGGCAGCTCGGCCGAGCTCCGGCCAGCTGCGCGCTACTGCGCATGTGCCGTGACGTCATCCCGGCGTGTCGTCTGCTGCGCGCCACCCGTACACTGTGCATAGCTTTCGCCCCACTTCCCTTACGTGTGCTCGGACTGCAAGTGCTTCGCGAGGCGTTCCCCGATGCCACGGACCACGAGGAAATGCTTGTACACTTCGTATAACTTAGCATCACTTGGCATTACTTCGTATAACTTAGCATCACTTCGTATAGCCAGGACAATCTAGGAACCGATCAGTTCCGCTGTTTCTTTAGCCTTGCACCACTATATCTTGTATTTCAAACTTGTGTTTGTATTTTTCGAACTTGTTTTTGTATTTTGAAAACTTGTATTTCTATTTTTCAATGTTTCATTTGTATAGCTGAATCTTGTATTTGGAATCTTGTATCTTGTATTTCGTGAAGGGTTTCTTCCTTTTTATTTGCGGTGCTATGTGTAATGTTAATTAATTGCTTTTTTTAAGCCCCTCCCACCCCCATTATTGCCTGTAAAAGGGCCTTTAGTGTACGTTAATAGTGTGGCCATGGCTTGTTTTCCACACTGCGAAAACACGATATTTTTTTCTTGGGACAGCAGGAGTACACGAATAAATACAGGAGACAACCGGCGTTTTTTTTTTGTACTTTTTATTTTTTTACGGGGCTCCTTCTTCAGTCTGGTCTAATTTCCGAGGCTATTCGTTCAACTCGCGCTTATATGCACGAACCGCTTACCTTCGGAAACAGATCACACGTCTACTGCATGATGCATGTAGCGGACGAACAGTTACGTACAGCACGTTTCTGTCTTGCTGAAGTGTTTTCGGGCTCCCTACCAACTACCCGCCAAAAAAGGTTTCCGTACACGACCAACAGCGGTAGAGATCCTTAATATAAAGAATATTCTTGAAGCTCTTTTCTATCAACTCTGCAATGCTTGAATGTTGCGCAAGAAACAAGAGCTGGCGGTTAACTTCTTTTCGTTGATAACTTGAAAGTATTGCATTTTTTTCTTATCTCCCTGAAAATTTGTTGCTGCGTCTATCAATCATTTGAAAGAAGCTGCTGTAATTTTCTGGAGTGCTTCACAATTGGGCAATCCCGGGGCTAATTTTCTTCTATAGAACTTCAAGGATGGAGTTCTCCGTGCCATCTTCACTACACCCACTTTAAAGTGCATCCATCAGTGTCGTGATGAAGAAGACGAAATTTGAAGAACGGCCTTTTTTTGTAACCACTATTTAGTTTTGCGATTAGTGTTCTTTCATCAATGTCCAACGGTTCAAAAAGTTCTCCCCTACGTCATTGCATGCTGCCGGCACTAATGAACTTCAAAGAGCATGACTGATTCAGACACTGTTGTGAGTTAAGACATTTAAGACTCGTGTTCGTAGTTATCTCTCGGAGATTCTTCAGAATGTACACGCAACCAGCAGCTGCAAACGCGGAAAATATTTTGAACAATCTATAAGCTGTATTTCTTCCTTTTCAGGCACGTTGAAGCTGCGCTAATTAGGCCATATCTGGCGTGCAGTCATTATGGCTCAGGTTGGCTTTTTCTAGAAAGTTCTAAACGTCATTCTTTGAGATCCTTGTTTTGAGAACCGAGTTTGTCGTTAGAGTACACAATTAAAATTTGTTCGAAACATTGACATGGCGAAAATTTCAACCGTACTTGATCAAATCCCAGAGACAAAAACTGCCATTCAGTTCATTATATATTAGTAATCTATTTTTTGTAGGTCATCATACGTACAAGGAAGAAATAAAATTGTTTGTCCTCTGGCGATGGCATACACATCATTTGTTTAAGTGGATTGGTTACGCGGCCGCAATATTTGGCCGATAGGAATACTCAAACAAGCCATTTAACTTATAGCCAGTGGTGCAATATCTCCAAATGTAGAAAATTTTAGAAAAATCAGGTTGGGCACCACAGCTATTCTTGTGCAACAATGCTGACCTAGTGCAATTCACTGCTACAGGCGTTGTGAAACAAACTGTCGAGGTGTTTAAGTTAACATGCTCTGAAAACGCTCTCAACAACGACGACCAAGCCAGGCCCAAGCTGAAGCTTTTATTCGAGACCGATGTGGCGGGTCAGTCAAATAAACAGCTTAGTAAAGTTTGTTCAATCAGAGGAAGCGACCGAGGCCCCGACTTACTTTTGGCATGATGTGAGCCCTTTCTGACAAAAAAAAAAAAAAAAAAAAAAAAGTAGATTGTCTTAAGTGAGCGTGTGGTTTTTGTAAACTTCTCCACTCAAACAACCGTCGTGAAAAGGGCAAAGGTGTTGTATGAGTAACAACGTTTTAGAATTATCAGCCGTACTCGTACGTATGCTATGAAGAGAACTACGTAGGCGACGTGGATAGTAGAAGGCGGGTAACTCTTTGCACAATGAGGAGTTCACGAAGGTATATTTTTCAATAAATAAGTGGTAAGGTAACTTCATTCTGTCTCGGTGTTTTTAATTGCGTTCACCATCATTATGTGACCTTGGCAGAAGAAATCACCACAAAAAAAATTGAAAAAAAATTTGAACCCGCGTCCGTGCCGCGTGATTCACCGCTGCGCCGTCATCGTTCTCAAGCCGTTCTTTTGCTTCGCAAGCGTTACTTTGCGGTTTTGCAATGAAGCCCTTCGAAACAATTCTGTGATATTACGAACTTCACTTTCTCTGGACCACATTGCAAAGAGGCTCATAGTGATGCAATCGGAAGAACAATGACTACTTATCTGCAACAGCCACAGCTGCACGTGTACGCGCCGATATGTTCTAGCGAAACCACCAACTTCAATGCTCCTGCCAACTCCGCTAGCTTCTTTGAGACCATGCGGACAATTTATTTCCTCTTCTCCATTGCTTGCACTGGGAGCGCGCAATACACTGCGGCTGCCATTTATCCCGCCCTGCGCCGCACACTGAGTAGCCAATCGGCTCCTGGTCGAACGGAAACAGCTGCGACCGTTCACACTGCATGCAGCGGTTCCTGTTGCGATGTTAGAGCAGCCCGTGGCGTGGTCCGCCTGGCCCTCTAATTTACTTGAACCCACGCTGTCTCCAGATAGATGACGTGAGGATAGCCAAAGCGTGGGTCACTATCGTGGCCACACTCACTGCGGTTTACAAAACTCGGGGTGCCCACACCAGCTTGCATTTCTATATTTTTCTCTACAACGCCGCGTGCTTCATTCACCGCTGAATGCCAGAAAAGCTTATATATATCCTAACCTCAGACACCGAATGCCACTTATATCTCATCCTCTTTCTTTCTCAGCCGTTTAAGATGCTAAGGGCACGTGCGTAGAGCTTCAATCGTGAAGCGCGTCCTAGAAATTGAACCCCGAGGGAAAGCGGTGCAGCGAGTGCAGGATTGGAGTTCGGCGTTGTCTGGCACGCTTCGGGACTGAGTCACGCGTGTGAAATAGGCGTCTGGTATCGATTTCAGACGATTAATGCGACCATACAGTGCCATTCAAAAAGCTCAACGTTTTCTTCTTGTCTTTCTTTTTTAGCCTTTTTTTTTAACCGATACTGGAATATAACCTTGCAGCTACAGCTTGGTTAGAACGTAGGTGCATGCTGTCATGAAAATCTGTATTCGCGTGAAAGGTGGCTTATACAGTTTTCTGTTTCTATAGATTTCACCTTTAGAACTCTGGAGAATTGCAGTGAGTGCTATCGTAGATTTCTCCGTCCGATTTTGCTCGTACCCCTGAATATGCAATATTTAATTTATAACCAAATGCACCTATGCTGCATATTAAAATCATTTTTCGAGCGAAACTTGTATTGCCTCACAGGTGTTGGTGCCGTTGTAGGTGTGACCGAAAAAAACCCGTCTCGCGCAAGTGAAGGAAAACGGTGGGAAAGGCTAAGAATAGAGCGAATGTGAAACACGTGAGGCGCGCGCCCGTAACACGTGACGGGAGCACCCAATCAGGAGCATGCGCACGCAAGGGAAGGGCTAGGGAATGAAAGGGGCTCGCGCGCATTGCGTCGGGTCTTTGTTTCAGTGCACGCTCGGCAAACGAATGGGAAGGCATCGCGTTGTTCGTTCGGGGGTGGAAAAGGCCGCTTTCGACGAGAAACGCCGTCAACGTCGCCAGGAGAAGGCTCGTGCTCTCTGTGGGGATCCTGCGTTCAAGGCAGCCCAAGCCCAGGCTCGATTACAGCGGCAGGCAGCGGATCTTACGTTAAAAGCGCGTCTTACCGAAGCCCAGCGTCAACGAAGGGCCGCGAACCCCGAGGCCAGGGAACGCGACACCCAATTTTGATTTATTCAATTTCATCTTTAAACCAAGGATTGCATTGCATATACAGCGTGTTTCATTTTAGTTGCACCAAATTTTTTGAAATATTGCCTGTGGCAGATAGCACAATTCTAATCCTTGATCTAAACTACTCGATGAGGCGGCCATTAATTCCACGAGAAATGAAAACGCCTAACTCAATAATTAACATAATTATGGTAATTAACTCTTTAATGAATTACATTACGGCACATATTTCAATCAACGAATTGTAGCCGGTGAGTTCGCAAGGCTTGTCCACCTGGAACGAATTCTCAGGAGTGAACCAGTTTCGAGATATTAATTTTCAAAGTGTACGACGAAATGCATTGGCATTCCAGTTAACTTTTTGAAGAAAAGGCTGTTTTATGCATTGAAGCATGAAAGTAAATTGAACACGAATGCATTTCGTCGGACCCTTTGAAAATTAATATTCTCGAAACTAGCGCAGCCTAAAAAATTCGTTCGAAGTGGATACACATTGCAAACTCACTAGCTACAGTTTGTAGATTAAGATATGTGCCATGAAATAATTAATAAAAAGTCAATTAGCGTAATTATGTTAAGCATTAAATAAAGCATTTGGATTTCTCGTGGAAGTAATGGCCGCCTCATCGAGTAGTCTAGATCAAGGATTAGAACTGTGCTATCAGCCACAGGCAATTTTTAAAATTTGGTGCAGCTAAAATGAAACACCCTGTATAAGAAAACTATAGTGTATCCCGAAGAAATACTCAGCATCGGCTTTAGCCTTCGTCCACTGTGGTATTTTCTTTCTTTTTTCGTGATGGTGAGCGCTGGCATCGTTGAGGGTTAATGTACGTCATAGAATTCCATCCTCTTATTTCAATATCACTTTGATAGCCTCGCGTCAGCATCGCTCCTTCTTCAGACTCCTCTCGTGCTGGATGTTTTTTAATTACCCTATTTAAGAAGATGTTGGCGCCTATTTAAGGGTAGGTGGCGCTGCCTACTCCTGTCCCCGGACATTGTAATTGTGCTGAAAATGATGGTCATAACCCAACCGACGATTAAAAACCACGTGATTTCATTTCTCATTTTCGCGTCGACAAAATATAGTAGCTCACACAATATAAATATTCATGATATCGAT
Organism: Dermacentor silvarum; assembly: GCF_013339745.2. Classification (NCBI taxonomy): domain Eukaryota; kingdom Metazoa; phylum Arthropoda; class Arachnida; order Ixodida; family Ixodidae; genus Dermacentor; species Dermacentor silvarum. Next base: position 2,755,557 of record NC_051160.1, on the reverse strand, counting down.
TGAAACCTCTAAGATAACCTGATTTCGGCCTCGCACCAAAACGTCGTCTTCTCATTCTCATAATTTTTTTTTACTTCTCCCTCAGTGAGGCAGTAATGCGGATTGAATTAGTCGGTACATGCGTATTACATGTGTATTGCAGATACAATGGCTCAAATAAACAAGTGAAAGAGTGGCATGATGCTTTTGGCGAATGGTATGCGCGTCTTAATTTTTACATATTTCGCATCATTGCGCATACAGCTTCTTCAGGTTATTCTACCACCAATACCCAGATCATTTATTTTATCATTTTTATTGTTTTGGGAACTGTTGTTACTTTAGAGAAAAGGAGTAGCCGTTGTTACCTAATGACATTAACATGTCCCTAAATACAGTTAAGAAAAAGATATGCAGAATCATGGACACGTTAAAATGTGAACCAGAGCTTTCAGTCAAGTGGTGTGCAATAAATCCTGTACAATGGACGGCGACGTGTACAATTGTGTTTGCTTTCATTCTATGCTACGTGCAACTTGATGCAATGTTTGTTTTTATACGCTACATTTCTCAAAAGCTATGCCGATCTACAAACACCAAATCGAGTGGATGCACAGCGTGAGATGTCTACACAGCAATGTCATGTGGGCTAAGGTGATCGGCAATGGATGTCGAGGGAAGAAGAACGATGACCTGTGTATGCACAGAGCATTGCTACACACATCTAGCTACATTTAAGAATTCTGTACGTTTTGTGTCACAGTCGCGTATACCCATTCTAGGGGATTGGCCAAGGATGGGCACACACCGAGTGGCACACACCAAATGGCCAAGAAAAGAAGTAAATCATATATTCCGTTTAATATTATGCGCTATTCTATTAAGAGGTAGGTTTTTAAGAACCCGATGTAGGAATTTAGTTTTTTTTATTATGCAGAACAGAGGCGCGCTTATAGGCACTACTTTGTCGGTCAGCATAGCGGAGATAAATACGCCCATTTGCAGGTGCTTGCATTCGGCGTTCATATAACCTTCGCACACAGGGTATGTATGTATGTATGTATGTATGTATGTATGTATGTATGTATGTATGTATGTATGTATGTATGTATGTATGTATGTATGTATGTATGTATGTATGTATGTATGTATGTATGTATGTGTGTATGTATGTATGTATGTATGTATGTATGTATGTATGTATGTATGTATGTATGTATGTATGTATGTATGTATGTATGTATGTATGTATGTATGTATGTATGTATGTATGTATGTATGTATGTATGTATGTATGTGTGTATGTATGTATGTATGTATGTATGTATGTATGTATGTATGTATGCATGTATGTATGTATGTATGTATGTATGTATGCATGTATGTATGCATGTATGTGTGCATGTATGTATGTATGCATGTATGTATGTATGCATGCATGTATGTATGCATGCATGTATGCATGCATGCATGTATGCATGCATGCATGTATGTATGCATGTATGCATGTATGCATGTATGTATGTATGTATGTATGTATGTATGTATGTATGTATGTATGTATGTATGTATGTATGTATGTATGTATGTATGTATGTATGTATGTATGTATGTGTGCGCGCGTGTGTGTGTGTGTGCGCGTGTGTGTGTGTGTGCGCGTGTGCGTGTGTGTGCGCGTGTGCGTGTGTGTGCGCGTGTGCGTGTGCGTGTGCGTGCGCGTGTGCGTGCGCGTGCGTGTGCGTGCGCGTGCGCGTGCGTGTGCGTGTGTGTGTGTGTGTGTGGAAATTCCTTACCGGCGTTTTCAGCGGCAATGAAGACAAAACTAAACGTTTGCAAGGCGTGCTCCACGCGGGAAATCGATTCATCGATCACTAGCCGCAACGCGAGAAGACAAAGGCCCAGGGCGATGGTGCGTGCAGAAGGGCATCGACTGATCGCAATGTGGTTTTTATTGGAAACCAGAATGCCAACCCATGCTAGGCTCTCTTGCTGTTATAGTTTGGCTGGTAGTCAGTGGTCGCTTTTTATGCTCACTTTGTTTTTAAATATTATCGCTCGTAGAGATTAAGAAAACTTAACTACCACCTATGATTAGACAGTATTTGCTACCATGCGCTCTACGGCTTATGTTGGTATGATCCCATCCTCGCTCCCGTTCATACTATCCGCTTTGATCGAAGAGCTTTCAAGCGTAGACCACTCCGCTCTAAAGCGCATAAGAGGTCCCGTTTCTTATATGCATGCTATGCCTTTCTGCCAAACACGAAGCGCCCGACGTGCCCTTGTTTGGGCTGGTGGCGTGAAAGCGTCAGTGTGAAAGCAGCTTTACAGGTAATACCTGTGGCCTGCTCTTTGGCGCGGCGCAAGTAACACGCCGGTAAGAAGCCTTGCATAGAAGATGACGTGTGTATAAGTGATGAAGCATACGTGTACTCGCCGTGCTTTTCTTTTCGCGACGTCACTTCAATGCGCCGTGGTAATTGCTCTCTTGATTGAGGCGAAGTGTATGTTATTCGGGAAGTTAAAGAATTTTTTTGGTCGACGTAATGTGCATCTGCGGGAAAATGCTTACTGGTCTCACGTTTTAGGTTCGTGGAACACTCCAAGAAATTGTGGTAAGAGCCTTTCGTTAATTCTGATTATATTGGCAACCCATTTGCGTAGACTGTTATATTTCAAACGACTGCATTTCCATGCAACCAAATTTGTATCCTTCAGCCACATATTTACATTGTGCCTAAACTGGTCTATTACGCCGTGTTCAGGTATACAACAGTTCTTTTTAACAGCGGAGCTGTTTTAGCTGGCCGTAAGTCCGTAACGCGTCAAAAAACACCTCGCTGAGCGATGAGTCACCTGGGTTGTCTACGAGAGCGGCGTGTGCTTCACCTCATCTGCGTGCGGTGCACATGTTGCCTTGACATGGGACGTTAAGGGGAGGGAAGGAGAGCATGCGCGGAGCACGTGCTATGCTCGGGAGAGAGAAAGAGAGAATGATAGCGAGAAAGAGAGAGAGATAAATAAATTATAGCAGCACCAACGAGGCAACGCGCAGATCTGCTGGCGACGCCGTCCGCGTTTCCCCGCGATCGCGCTGAGCGCGCGTGGTGTGCGTGACTGCAGCCGGCGCCTCTGGCGGTGGCTCGGCAGGTTTCCACCAACCACGCCCCCGCAAGTGTGTAGGCGCAGCTTGGCCGTGAAGTCACCGGGGAGTTTGGAGCCGCCACGACGGCGACAGAACTCTCGTTGACTCTGTGGCGCAGTTGATGTAGCCTTGACATGGGACGACCACAGAAGATCCGGACACCCGAAGAAGAAGCCGCTCATCTTGAAGCACGTAGCGCGGCCAAGCGAGAATCTGCACGTCGGCGGCGAGCCGATTCGGAATACCGTGCCTATAGCAGCACTTATCATTTCCTAGCAAAACTTAGCCAAGCCTAGTAAAACCTGGAGGTAGCTAGGTCGATCACCAGCTCCGCTGTTTACTCCAGCTTTGCACCACTAGGGCAAGCTGGGCACGTTTTTTTTTTTTTTTTGTATTTGTTTTGTAGATTACGCAGCTGTGATACTTCACTGGCGTGCGTATTTGACCTTGATGATGCCTCATGTTTTTGGCGCGCTATCGCGAACCTGTACTAAAGCTTTTTTTCTCTCTCCATTTTTCTCTAGTTTAAATTGACTATCTGTAAAATTTTTGTGAAATGCCTGTGAGCGCAGGACTGCTGTCAAAAGTCCATACCTACGCCAGAGGGTCGGGAACGTGATATAATTTATTTTTTGTGTACTTTCTTTTTTATTTGCAGCTCTATGCCTCGGGTTCGGCTGCGAACTCCTAAACAGCTGCAATGTCTCCGTTCACTAATCGTCATTCTTCTTTCATTGGCCAAATTAAAGTTGCATAGAAGCTGGTGACATAGTGTGCGAGTTGCCAACACTCACTCACTAACTCACTCATCAATAAATAAATAAATAAATAAATAAATAATAAATAAATAAATAAATAAATAAATAAATAAATAAATAAATAAATAAATAAATAAATAAATAAATAAATAAATAAATAAACTGTCACTTCGCCACTCTACTCCCGCACGTAAACAAGGCGACCAAAGGGCAACGAAACATGGCATGGTCAAGATGCGACCGCCATGCAGTGAACGAAAGCTCTACCCTGCCACCGGCCTTCTCCGGGCAATGTTTCCAAAGTTGTCGCAGAATAGCTTCCGTTATATTTTCTGTCTCAAGTACGGCGCACATGGACGTAACAACTCGTTAGGCTGGTAATTCCGGCGCAGTCATTACGTCCCTTTATCTGGCAGCGCCGCAGTTTTCCTCTCCTGTCCCTGCTGACTGCAGTGTATGGCGCGCTATTTCGGCGGCTTAATTACGGCCCCCGGTTCGAATCTGCCGCTCTAGCGGAGCCCATGGGAAAATGGGTTCCCGCTGCAGCTTATCTCGTCTTCTACGACGGGCCTAATCCTTCCACGTCACGGCTTTCCGCCTGGTTCCTGCTACGCAGTGTGTGTAGTCAAGCCTCGACAGTTTCCGGGTCTCTCTTTCGTCGTCGTTAGGCTATTGCTTGAAGGGGGTCGTCGCCTTCATACCATCAACGCGAATCCACTAAAGTTGGGAGGAAAGTTCACTGTTATCGTCTAGCCTACGAAAGCCAGTGCGCTGATGACAGCCGGATGAGCAAAGGGGGAGGGAAAACTTTTATTGTTTTGATCTATTCAGACACCATGCAAAGCTTAAGCGCGAGACCAGCCGAAGTTTGCAAGTTTTTGGAAAGTCAGTCCGGGATATAAGCGGCCAAATTACGTAATACAACTTGTTTCTACGATTTGCAATCGACATGCTTCTCCAATACGCGACATATTTTGCTTTCTGTGATGTGCAATGGAAAACGAAATAGCAGCGTAGTCGAGTATTTAGGGTGTACTCTGTTTACTGCAGTATCCTTTTATTGCGATAGCAATTATACGGACACTTGAGGTGTTTTCACGCCGCTGTCGTCGTGCTGTCATTGTATCTACAGTGCATGTTATGGCCCGAGTGCGGTGGCATAGAATGACTTCAGGGACGCGAGAGAGGTGCAGCGTGGTGGGCTGCAAAAGCGACAAAGCCGAGCCGACGCAATGTAACGCTCCACTGAATCGGCTCTCCTGCGCAGCCACGGCAGCCTTCCGTCTTCCACTGTTCAGCGCATAAATATCTGCATGTATCTATATGCGGGGACAGCATATGCAGCAGCAACGAACAGAAACTAAATACACGTATCAATACCCGTATCAATCAATCACACGTATTCTGCATCCACGTCTGTTCGAGGCGGCGTGCAGAAAACAAAATACAAAGTATTGAAATGCAGCAGTTTCCCAATGTTCGTAGCAGCAGCTATCAACGCGTCAAAATACACCGAGAAAGGTCATCCGTGTTTCTCTTTTATCTGTCGGTGTATAGTTGTGAGCTTGAATGCAGGAAAGCAGTATTCTATAGCGTATAATATTAAAACCACCACCCCTACGCAGCATAAAATAGCACATTTTGAATAGCGTCCGCCAGTGGAACCACTTTGTTCTCTCACCAGTCACAGCAATTCGTAGGTTACATCGGAAATCCATCTTGTCCACGTTCTGTACTTACCATTCTTACTTTAAACGGTTAAACTAGTACAAATTGCACGCTTCCCCCCCCCCCCCCTCGTCTCCCCCCCACCTATACTTAGTCCATAAGCAGTCCTATCTGAAATTTGCAAGAATGGAAGGTTATCGCTATGAAGTTTAAATTGCATGACATTTTTTTTTGTCTATTTGTAAAAAAAGTTTTGGCTTTGGCATAATAAATACGTAGGCTAACGTGCCCATACATCATTTAAACGATGTGGCAGATTTATTTGTTTGTGCAGATATAAGTTTTTATCTTGCGAGCTGTATTTCTGAGCTCCAGAGTTGATATCATGTTTTTATGCGGGAATACGCTCAAACAAACCTTGAAAAAAAAAAACAAGACAATAGTATTTTTTGTCTTCTGGCTATGAAACATCGGGGGTCTTGACAAATAAGGTCCAAGTCACTATAGTAAATAAAAATAAAACCCAAATCTTACAGTCGGTTTTGTGTGACTTTTATTTTGCTTTCCGCGTTTTCTTCGCTGAATTTACAAAACGAAAGCTGCAAGCATGGTTTTAGATGTCAGTAAAAGGAAAAGTGCAATATTTATAGGCAAACGCTGCCTGTATTCGTTTTCCTCGCCGAGACGTATGCCCATTTTCTGTTTTTCCGGTTCCTAAGGAGCAGGAAAAACAGAAAGACTGCAATGAGAGAAAAAGTTGCATTGCGATTTCCCCTTTGTCTGAACGACAAATGGCAGGAAAGCATAAAAATAAGCTAGATACAAGATAGCCGAATAGCGTGCCCGCTACCAAGGCAACGACAGAGCCGAAGGGAGCCTATATTCGCTTACGCAAATTGAAAGTGAAATACAGCTCGAATATTTCAGGGAGTCCGGGAACAAAGCTTCCGGTATGCACGAACGAAACGGCGGTCTCTGTTTACAGTCTGCGCGCCGTCCAGCTCACAATTGCCGATACGCTAGAAGATGAAGTGAGAGTTTAGCAAAGCCTGTGTTTCAACTTTTTAAGGCTAAGCTTTATATGGCTAGGCGAAACGAAAAAAGCGTCTTTCCGTCGCCTGCCCACAGAAAACTATCATCACCAGCATTGGCTCGAGCGTCGTCGTCTTCTTCCGCAGCTAGCTTGTTGGCGCCCGTCGGGTTGCGCTCGTGCTCGGCACGCGCTCGTGCCACTGCTCCCGCGTTCGTAGTCGTCGTCTTCTTCCACAGCTGGCTGCATTGCCGCTCATCATTCCAGCGTAGAATTTCACTTCTCTTCTGTCGTCGTAATGGGGAGGCCGCGGTTACGGGAGTATGATTCATTGCTTAACGGGATATGAGCCATTCATTGACTTACGTATAACAACGGCACAGGGTCCGCATAAACAGCTTCGCTGTAAAACAATTAGTGTACCGTGCTTTAGGCGCACGTTAATAAACCCCATGCGGTCAAAATTAATCATATAACCCTCCTTTTCGGTGTCCCTCATAACCCACTGCTCATTTTCGGGACGTCACCTCAAGGTTTCATTTAATTCAATTTAAGAACATGAAATCTTTAATGAAATGGGATATTTAGCCATCGGTATGTAAAAAATATGCCAGAAACTCTTGAATTTGTTCAGTGAACAGCCGGCAAAAATATTTCTTTGTTGCTTTATGCTTAGATAAAGCAACTTTTGAGACAACGTTCTTCTTGGTCTACATGAAAGTAATGGTCCTTTATGCTCTGGCATGAGCGCTGCTGATATGAATCTTCAACAATTCAACGCCACAACGCATCGCACCAAGTTTGGCGCAGGCTTCCTCATTAGACGACACAATGAGAGGAACCACCAGCCTCATCATCAAAAGATGAGGACAAAAGCACAGCACAGGTGCACCCGTGGACTGTAATGTAATTACCCCCGAAACCACTCAGGCCATTTTTCAGCGAGGCCATTAATTCTCCGCGGATGTCAACCGGAAGAAAGTGACGTGTCCTCTCGGTTTGAATTAGGATTTTTTTTTCATCTGTCCCTTCGCTTTGATTAAACCCACCGCCGCAAAAGGAAGGCGATCACTAAGCCAACGACGTCTCCAAGAGTACCCTGCGCCAGTTTCTCGCGCATGAACGCACGCTTGTCCCGTTATTAAACCCGCGGTCGTCCTTGTCCCTGCAAGCGGCCTCGGTTGGCTTCTCTAAGGAAACGGGCTTTATGTTGGCGAAAATCTATTCCCTCGATGTTTTAACGACGCGAACTTCAAAACTAGGGCCGCGTTCTCTTTTCACGCTATACTCTTAGGGAGATATATTTTTATACAACGTCTGTCTACACGAGATTCAGTCATTCTTTTGACCTTTCCTTCGCAAAATAACGCTTTCTTGGTAACGCACTCTACACAAAACCTTCAATCTCTTTCAATTTCTTGAAGCTTGGTTTTTTTTTTTTCCTCACCTTTGTGTGTGCTCACACAAGGAGCGCAGGCACGTGGCCCTGCATCATTATTCACTTTGTGCATCTTGTAATTATCAGGGAGGGAGCATGCGATCAATCTACGTCTGTGCTATCACCGTTTTTCTGTTCCTGTTACGATTTTCTTCACCTTAGAGTGGGCGGTAATTTTGCGGTGAGACGGAGCATAAGGGTGACGTGTTAAAAATAAAGTTAGTTTTTGAGGGTGTGTCCGGTGCACGGTAAGGCGTTGATGCTTGTGTAAACGCGTTCATTGTCTGGCGACGTGATAAAAATAATTAGCCTTAATGTGGAGTGCCGTCGTTCGTGAAACATTTTCCGAAAGTCTTAGCATTCATACAGAATGAAAGTAAAATATTATAGCTGCTATCGGCGCGACAGACACACTATAGTGCGACCTGTAACATTGGCCAAAATACACTGCGACGTTATTGGTCCTCGAATTTTTTATTAGTATTTACACATATAAAAATAAGAATATATTGCTGAAGGAGCGAACATAGCACATAAATTAGAAGGAAAATTAGGGGGATCTGAGGGGCTGAATTTTTTTTTATTTGCAACCACAAAAAGAAAGCATACCAAAAAGCCAGGGAAGGTATAGGCGAAATTATTTGCTATGTTTAAGAAATGTAAAAAATAATGAAGAAAACGAAAATGAAAGTGAACGAAAACAACTTGCCGTGTGTGGGAGCCAAGCCGATGAATGGCAATATCACACTGTCATTCATAGAAACAAACAGGTAAACTAACTCCAAGGTTCAAAGACCGTGTCAAGTGGCCCCAAATTTCTGCAAGCGAGATGTGAAATTACCCGCCGGAGTGGCTCAGTTAGCTAAGGCGTTGCGCTGCTGAGCAAGGGGTCGCGGGATCGAATCCCGTCCGTGGCGGCCGCATTTCGATGACCGCGAAGCTGCGCGCCAGCCGCCAAGCTACGCGCCTCCAACATCGGCTGCAGCTTCTGTTCCAAGCAAAATAATTTCCGGTAGATAGAGTGATGCGTAAATTTTACATTTTACAAAAAAACGATATCCATTGTTAAACGTTTCACGCGAACGAGAGCTCCGATGCTTGAGCTCAGCTGCAGTGCACGGCTACAGAGGGCAGACGACCGGCTCGGCTGTGCAGGCATCGCAGCCGACGGTGCCGCTAATATCAGCGTATTTTCTTCTTTGTGTACAATTATTGCGAGAAGCGACAACAACGGTAAGAAAATACTGTGGCGTGTGAGCGTCGGCGATTCATTCCGAAGCGCCGTCCGCTTTAGCTTTAAGTGAACCGGAGAAGGCCTAGCGATGATATCGGCGACGTCGAGCGATCAGCGGTGGTGAGGCTGCCGCACAAATTGGTGCAGGTTTCAACCTCTCTACGGCAAGGAAATCTCGCCGTTCGCGAGCAAAACCGCCGTCGAACGGCGGCCCACGAATGGTAAACGGCATGCGGTGAGTGAATGTGCCGGTAACGTGGACGGGCCATAGCCGGGACTTCGCACTTCTCGATCGGCTAGCCGCTGTTACTGCCGTGCCGGCCCGTGCTCATGCGAAGCGTGGCGCTATGGACCCTGTGTTGCGCGCACGTCTAGAAAGGCCAACACTGTCGCACTCTGTTCACGCCGCTAATCAGACTGCTAAGCACGACTGTGTTCGAACGTGAGCGATTTTGCACTTGCGTTGCGGACTGTAATTACCGATTCGCAAGTGCGCACAAGTGAGCAACACGACGAGGATGGACAGGGAGCGCGCGTACCTGCTAGCAGAATAACCGGAAGTTGTAGGTTCTTGTTCGACCAATCGACATCGTCGCCCCCGTTGACATCACCAGATGCACACTGGTGACACCATGACGACTGCTGGGCATACGGGAAAGGCCCGGAGAGGAAAACGGCAGTGCTTTTTTTTTTGTGTGTGTGTGTGTGTGTGTGTGTGTGTATGTGTGTAAGATAACCGCGAAGTTGTGCTTCTCAGTTTTGTAGATGTATACATCATGAAAAGCCAACAAATAAATACGGTTCCCGTTCTTCTCGTTCATATATATATATCTGCGTGATATTGATCTCATGTTCGCGTTGTTGCACGCTTCGGCATAGCAGAACACGACGCAGCCTGTATCAAGCACCTTAACCAACTAACCGACCGGCGAACCTTTGAGTACGGTTAAAGTCGCACCTCTAGAGGCTGCTTTCGTTTATAGTTGTTTTTTCACGATTAAGCTCCGTAACAAGCAAAACAAATAAAGCCCGTTTTTATGGCCGTATAGAAAGAGGTCCTTTGTCTACGTGCTCCCGCTTCTTCGATACTACCCTCTGGAGTGCCATTGAGGCACGGCACACGCTTAAGTGGAGAGGCCTGCAATAACGTTCGAGTAAGATTTATTATCGCACCCTTCAATATTGCCTGCAGTATCCCGTCCAATGGTTGCAGTGCCGGCGAACTTTACTGCTATACGGCCGATCGCTCCAAGCATATTATTTAAGGAGACCTGTGCAGTTTCCTCAATAGTGACTCGGCGTATTCAGTATATGTTGCTGCCGGGGGGTGAGGGGGGGGGGGGTGATACGTGAGGTTGTGTGTGTGTAAGCGGAGGGGGAGGGGTTAGCTAGGAGAGTGGTACAGTCTGTTATTTGAATCATGGGTCTGCAATCAAAAACCTGCATCTTGCATTTCATGGCTGTCGAAGAACAGCGTTATCAGAGGCTCGTGCCCACCTAGCAACCACAATACAACGGCGAACTGCACATGGACTGCCTGGTACTACAACCAACCTCAACAGTATGAGGTATGTATTAAGGTTCGGTGGCGGCAAGCTTTCATTCACACAACAGTGGTGGTCCCTCGGGCAACGGTACAAGCAACGATTTTGGGCTCCGGAGTAACGCTGTCGAATGCGTTTGGCAATGATTGCTCTAAAGCCTCAATAGAAGATAGTTGGCTTACGATAGATAATATTTAGTGTCCGAGTAAATTTGACAGTTATATGCTGAAGTGCTAACGGCGTATCCCTTAGTTTAAGAGGAAGCTTTACCTAGGGAGCTCATATCTAAATAAACGGGAGCGTGGAAATCGCTTTTCTCTAGAACCACTGCATTGGTTTTGCTGAGGTTTGCTGCATGTAAAGGTAAAACTGAAAATCTGCCGATTACTTGTAGTACATTGCTTACTTAGGTCATCACTTGTTTTGCAAAATATTGTAAATGTCGAAAAATTTTAGCAACTGTAGAAGTAAGTTTAAATCTCTCTAACTCAGCAATCAAATACGATATCACTCTCCTTTAACCTGGAAGTACTCAGACATCTAAAGGGGGTGAATTGTAAATTGTATATAAAATATATACACTAGTATTTCTTAAACAGGACTTCTGCTAAACTCTCGTAAGCATTGTAACAATCTTATCTTCTTTATTGGGTTTTTACGTGCCAGAACCAGTTCTGATTATGCAAACTCTAAACTTACATGACACATTTGTCCGCATTGGGTGCTCTAAAAGGATGTCGTTTAGAGAACTGTGATTTATCTTTCATGCAGAGTTACAGATCTGTAAATTTTGTGCGTCAGTTTAAAAGAAGCTTCTTTTGCCTGCCCTCCTGAGTTTGGCCTGGTTGCTGCCACTGATGTCTGTTGCTGCTATCTGCTGGATCCAACGTTATATCGGCGAATATATTTCTGGCTATATCTACACGATTATGTGTGCACCAAATGCAAGCACCCACAAATATGCTTATATACTCCCTTTTACGTTGACAACAAATGCAGTGCCAGTAAGCGCACCTTTATATATCTATATATATTTGTATGTGATGTTTAACAAAACCTGCCACCTTTACTTGTCCCCGGCTACTCTTTTTCACAGAAAAATGTAAATAATTACAGTCACAGGTACTAAAACCATTACACAGAAATACACTGAAGCTTAAATTTACGCCACATAAAGAACAAAAACACATTCTGTCTTAAAGTCCAGCCACATAATTACCCTAAATTCAGGGCGCAGAGAGAGAGAGAGAGACAAAACTTTATTTTCGATGGGGCACGGAGAAGCGTCGATCTCCGTGGTGGGTGGAGCCTTCAGTCCAGGGCCCCAGCGGCGGTGACGCAGAAGAAAACACGGAATACTTTCCCAGGAAGCTACATGAAGTCAGCCACACAATGCCGCAAACACGGGTGAAATGAAACATACAGTGAGCCTACATTAGATCACTAATCTACTTTTTATTTTGGAAATATTGTTTGCTTCCAGGAATCTGTGGTGTGCTATTAACACTTGACTTTGCAATGAATATGTTGGCCATGAGCCTAGGATCTTCTTGAGGCCGAAAGGCCTGTGGTCCAATGCCAATAAATCACATATTAAACGTTGTCTATGTGCGTCGTGTCACGGACATTCTATAGGAGACGTATATCCTTCTGCACGTGACCACAAGTGCACTGCGGACTATCAGCACGTGAACTATTGTATAAAAAATGTTTAGTGAACGCGCTACCGAGCAGCAGATAATAAATCAGCTTTTCAAATCATCCGCTTGCATCCAATGTGCTCGGAATTTCGAATTTAAGAGAAGAGTAAATGAAAGATAAAGCTGAACATTTTGAATTCTGATAGAACCATGTCGCTCGGCAAGCATGGACTGAAATCTATTTTAATATCTACTGGGTTCAGCCTGGTTAACCTCCCTGCCCTTCCCCTATGACTTCTCTATCTCTCTCTGTTTTAATACATGCCACAATTCGCCATGTGTTAAAGGAAGTCCCAATGTTACGTTGTTCACGTGCGTTTGTCCTGCTGCTTCGTCTGCTGCAACATACCCAGGGATACTGCAGTGGCCCGGTATCCGCTGGAACATTCTTGTGCGGTTATTTTCATTTGGCTTTGCTGAATTCCTTTAGAGTTTCGTAAACTAGAACCAAGTTCTGCGAATTGCTGCTGTCATTATGAAGTGGCAATAAAGCTGCCTGTTAATTACATATGATGACCAATTTTGTTCCCTTTTGCACTGAAATTATGTATCCTAAATACGATAATGTCGCGTAAGACAGCCGAAATGTTTGTCTTATGTATCCTAAATACGATAATGTCGCGTAAGACAGCCGAAATGTTTGTAAGAATTGCTACAGAAAATTTGAACATTGAATGTCTTCTCATATATATGTTAAAGCACGCCCATTTTAATTTAATTGGTGTGCTTTACTAAATTTTGTATGCATCAATGGGCGTGTGTCTAGAATCCTTAGATGCTCGTAGATGTGCGTCACCCTTCTGTGTTCATACGCTTGTGATCACCATTCTTCCTACGGCAAGCATCTAACATCGCCGTGTTTTTTTTTCATTAGTATGAACTGAAAGCACATGTTAGCACCATTATTGACGCTGGTCACTCCTTTTCACAGAGCAAGCAAAACAAAAGCGCAATAAAGTGATAAGCATTGGCGACAGTCAAATATTACTCACATTTGCAACTCCCGCCCCGCAATAAAGTAAAAAGGACACTGAAAGGCATACACAGTTCCGCAAACGAATGAAAGTGCACAAGAAAGCCAGCAAACTCGCACATAAGGTCATTTCATATCTACACAGTAAGCCACATAAACACATATAACAACGCCAGACGTGAATTACACACATGCGACATACTATACAATCTCTGGTATTCTCAGAAAATATAATAGTGGGGTCAACCACGATACATTTAGTAATGACGTAATATTTTTATTGCGATAGCAATTATATGTACACTCAAAAGCAGATTTCTGCCGTCGGCGTCGCCGTCGCCGTCGCCGTCGCCGTGAGGTTCCGTATGACGTCAATGAAGATGAAATCGTCGCCCGGCGCCGCTGAACGCTGTATGTGCGAGTGAAAGGGCGCGAGGGACGCGCGCTTTCACGGGGAGTGAACCCACGGCGGAGAACAAACGCGCGTTCTGCGCCGTGCTCGCTTAAAGGCTGCAGAAGTAGGCGTCTCTTTCCTCCTTTACAATCACCATATATGTAGAGCAAACGCGCCTTCCGACGCGCGAAAGGCCACGAGGGGGGGGGGGGGGGGGGGCAGGCGACGTTTAGCTGCGGCACCAAGTGCCTATTTATATCAGAGGCTCCGGCAACAGTCACCAACGCCGCACGCATTTTGAGCGAACGCGGGCAAAACGCCGACGGCGTCGACAACAGTTCTGCGTGTTGCCGGTGCTGCTGGATGTCCAAGTTTATACAGCTGATAAAGCTACTATTATTACTCCGTATAGCTCTCTACAAATTTGCTATCGCAATTGATGCTTCGCCTTTCAGGTGAAACTGCGGCAACTTTTTTCTAAAACGTTTTTACAAGTCACAAGTGCAATTTTTTTTCTGTAGGTGTATTATTGTTGGATAATAAAGTTTTTTTTTTTCAAAATGAAAAGTCTCCTGTCTAACAATATTAAATCGGCATGTAGTCTGAATAACTCTGAGCACTTTGATTTATGATCGACCCAGACGTACATGATAAGTCGACAGGATATCTGCCTCGCGAACAGGCGGATTTCACTACGAGCAAGAAGCAGATTTATTGTATTTTCATTTTCGCACGCTTGTTTTGCAGCCGTGCTCGTTGCAGTGTTTCCTGGTATATTACAGTTTCCTGGAATCCACTGATACGCTATAATGCGATTTCTTGCACTGGATTTTGTGCCTTCCATGATGGTTTCATATATCAAATGTTTATTCAACGCTTTTCAGTCTGTGCTATGTTGCGTTAGGATGCGGTGCGTGTGTCTACAAGTTTCAACCATTCGCATAACTGGAAAATGCGGATGAGGAGCCTCAGCGATAACAAGATGACTCGAGGTTGCTTGGGGGACGCCAAGGCACACTAAGCCCTCATCTAATAAACGTTGCAGTCTTTCCTCCGAAGTTCGTGACAGACTCCAGAGAACGCTATTCATGCAATAAGCAATTTTTTTCCTTATCAATGTATTGTGAACTTGCAGCAGTGATGAAGCTGATGCTCCTCATGTTGCTCCGGCTAGTCGGTGAAGTACTTTTATAACAGAATTTATTGTCTTTTCAAGTGTAACGATATGCGAGACCCACTACAATTGGCAATCGAGAATAATGCCAAGGAATTTGTGCTGAGCCATCATAGTTTTTGTTTTCTTCTAGAGAAATCTGAAAATTTTTCAGCTGCCGTCTCCTAAGAAAGTCGCATGCCACTTTCTTCAAGAAGTTGTCAAATATATTGAAGCCTTCCTGTACCGTCGATTGTTAAAATTAAAATTATATAATGGGGTTTTACGCGCCAAAACCACAGTCTGATTATGAGGCACGCCGTTGTGGGAGACTCCGCAATAATTCGGACCAGCTGGGGTTCTTTAAGGTGCACCTAAATCTAAGTAGACGGTTGTTTTCGCATTTCGCTCTCATCGAAATGTGGCTGCCGGGGTCAATGTCGATTGTAGCTGACCTACACATGTCCCAGTAACCTAGATGCAGACGTCATCTGCCGGCAAAGAATACTGTAAACCAGCCGGAAGATTTTGTAGTAAAGGTACCATTACACACTTGAAGAGGGAAGGGCTAGTACACTGCCCTGCAGAACGCCCTGTGTCACGATGTGATGTTTACTCACTCCTTCGTTGGCTTGCATAAACATTTTCTTGTGACCTAAGAACTGCGAAATGAATCACATGGATCATCCACATAAACCCAGTTCTAACTTGCTAACACGAACATGTGTATGACTTACAGCGTCGAATGCTGTCTCAATGTCTCAAAAGACCGATATTTTTATATTTCCACGTTCATGATCGATGCTTGTGACAAGGTCCAGCACTGCATTCATTGCGCCAAGGCGTTTTCTAAACCCTTTCATATAATCTGATGGCATCTTTGTGTTTTCACGCCACCACTGAAGTCTACAGTACCCCATGTTCTAAATTATCTCAGAAAGACAGCTTGTGAGGCGCACAGGCCGGAAGTAGTCGTGACAAAGTGGGGTCTTACCAGGTTTTAGGGTGGGGATTACGTACACGTGCGACTTTCAATGAGTCAGGAAAAAGTCTCTTTTATGCATAAAGCGTTAAATAATTCTAAGTGTGCTATTCTACCTGCTGGTCCAAGCTTCTTTAACATCATATACGGAACGCCATCTAGTCCAGCAGGTGTTTTTGCACGGCGAATACAATTGCACTTTTCAGCTCATCTAAGGAAAGCATACAGTCAAGCTGCGGATGTTCTGAAAACAAAAAACAAAAACAAGCGTGAACTTTGTGATTTTCGAGCACTACAGAACTAATAAACTGATTGCATGTGATTGATCCGCCAGGTCTGTTTATTAGTTAACAAATATCGTCAGCAATGATTATTTCGGGTGCGCTGCGAGCTATAGCAAGGGTACGGAAATTATTGCTCTGAGTAACTGGACCACTCAGGGAGCGAGCTACCGACCATATTCGTAGAATTGGTGTGAAAGAAGACAACTTTGTGCGAAATACCCGCCAGCGTTTCCTGCCTAGTTTTTGTAGGCGCTTGCGCGAGGTTGAATTCACTTTTTAGGCATTTATGTATACGCCTCCAGTCTTACGCTGTGGCAATACGCACGTTCTGCTCGTATTATAATAGCCCTTAGGCTCTCATATTCACCGTCAACTGCAGCCTAGCAATTCGAAACAGGTACCTGCTTCGTACAAATGTTGAAACTGTCCCTCAATATCTCTGTAAAACTATATATATATATATATATATATATATATATATATATATATATATATATCCGGATTTTCACCTACCCTGGTAGCTATGCAAGGACGGAAATTTTGCCAATTCATAAATATTTAGAACGCCTGTCTCATGTGCTCCGCAGCAGCGGGTGCTTTTGAGAACCGGGAAATGGTCACTGCCATGTGTTTCTATATCCGTTGCCCACACAGCACCCCCAAGCACCTCACTTGAGCACAGAGTAACATGTATACAACTGGAGTAACAATAACTACGCAGAAATCTTGGAGAACAGTCATTTAGCGGTGTCAGATTGCATTTCTCAGCTGCACACTTGACAACATTTCGACGAGCATCGCTATGCTGACTTCCTCAGATGAAGCTTTGTGCATGAAGATCCTCGCAAATCAGTACGTAAGGATTCGCGATGCCGACCACATTCACTAAAGCGTACACTGTAATTCGATTAGCAGCGTGCGAGTAAATAATATTCGCTGTCAGAGAGGTCTGTCCAAATAATATCTTACAGATGACGAACTCAGGGACGTCCAAGTCGCTTGACTGTAATAAATACGATGGGATGTCCTTTCTCACACAAAACATCGCTCTAGTGATTCCCGCCGGATGCGACGACTTGTATATAACATAATTAGAAAGGCGAAAGTCATGTGTCAAAAGCCTCCTGTTTCCTGTATACATAATACAGAAAATTATGTTGCGCAATTAGTTTTCGAAAATCGGCGGTCTTACTGGGGAGGCGATCAGCATTCCACTGGAATGCGGCTACATTTTTATAACGGCTATTAATACCAAGCAATACCGCGAGGCCGCTGCATTTTGTTGAAGCACAAGTGGCTCCATAGATAGCAGCGCCTTTACCTCTGGCAGGCTGTTTGCCTGTGGAAGAGCCGGGAGAATTGCACGTAGAGCTACAAATAGCATGGACAAAATCATGTGGCACTGAGGGAGGCGCACTGTCGCTGGTCGCTGCTGAAACACCAACTGGCCCTGGCGCAGGTCGCTGTGGAGCTGCTGTAGGGGTGGTCGCTGAGAAGACACTTGAGGTGGTAGCTGTGAAGATGCTTGGGACCGACGCTGAGGGGTTCGACGCTCTTGGCGCGAAGCTTGGACACGGCGTGCAGCATTCTTAGAAGGAAGGTCTTGAGGATCACTGTTAGAAGGTTGTCAGCGCGATTTTTCACAGCTGAAGAATAGAAAACCTTGTGTGCTTCCCCGTCGGCTTTGTTCTCGTGAATTCCCCACGTCGACGTATCAGACTGTGCATCCACCCAATTTGGTTATTGAATTTCGGCATATTTTGTGAGCGGTGCAGTGCATAAAAATTACCGGAGAATGATGTCGTGACTTTTGGGGTGGAAGAATATAAACATTACATGAAGTTGAGTGCTTTGTGTTCGATGAAAGTAAACATAATTGCACGCATTGCCTTTAGTTGTATACGGGGTGATCATTTTTATGGTTCCCGGAAATTAAAAAAATGGCCTGTTCTAGATAACAATTCTAGTCCTTGAGCGGAAATATTTCGAGAGGCAAACATTATTTGCACGAGAAATCGAAACCCATATTCAACTAACGAAGAAAATTACTAATTAACTTTTTACTTACTTTACGGCACACATTGCAGTTTACGAATTGTAGCCGGTGAGTTTGCAAGGCATGTACACTTGAACTGAATTTACAGAATGACACCAGTCTGGGGATATGCGCCATCAAACTCGCCCTAAAATTTCACTGTTGTTCCACTTACTTTGTTAACAAGACGCTCTTTTATGTATTGAAGCGCAAAAGTAACTGGAACACCTATGTATTTTGTTCCACACTTTGGGAAACATCTGGAAACTGGTGTCATCCTGGAGATTCATTTAAGGTCTTGCAAACTCAATGGCTACAATTCGTAAATTGCAATATGTGAAGTAAAGTAATTCATTAGGAAGTTAATTGGTATATTTTTCTCAATTATTTGAATATGCATTTTTTTATTTCTCGTGCTAGTAATCTCTGCTTCTTCGAATAATCAAGCTCCAGGACAACAATTACGCCATCTACCACAGCCGATCTTGAAAAATTCCCGGTAAACTTAAAAATGATCATCCCGTAGAATACAGTAACACACACCGTTTGACTTAACCTTCACTTCACGTATACTTTAACGTGTGCGTTAGGCCTGCATGATTAAAAAAATAAGACTTGTAAAGTTACTGTAATATAATTGAGGCCCTATATCAAAATTATGTTTTCTATGCTCGGAATAATCTATTCTCTCCTAAATACAACAAATCTCATTCAAACTGGTTTAGCACTTGTCTAGTGGGAGCATTTATGCGTTTTTCGTGTATTTGTCTTGGGAAATTCGAGTTCTCCACGAGGTGAAGCTTCCTCTTAGTGCAGACACAGTGAACACTCGTGGCAAATGCTCTTGAACATTTTCACCTGCATATTGACATGAAGGGGTGTCCTAGGCGAACGTGCAGGCATTGGAAGTATCTAGGTAAAGTAGTAAAGCACTATACGCAAGCTGAAGTGTCTCTGCCAACTTGCAGCTTCGGAATAGTATGGGAGAGTGATTGATTTATTGGTGTGCTGATATTTGAAGAAGCCACGACTTTCGCCGCCGGCTCATTTAAAACATTAGATTTTCACATGGATAGAAACTAGATGACCATAGAATAATGTAAAAGAAAAGCACATACATGCTCACGCACGATGACGAGCATTTTATCGTCTATGTACTTGAATCGACGAGAGATGCAATACCTTGGAGGTTTTCTGCAAGATTTTATTTATAACTAATTTCTACCTTAGAAAAATTCACTTATGTGCGCCTTTTTGACCGCGTTCTAATTAAAAATCTTTACCGTTTACTGTCCAACGCTTTGCTGTGAAGTTTACTGCTCTATACTCAGTGTACCACAACGCTCCAATCAATACCTGCCTGTGAAACGCTAGTATGCGTCGCAACCTTCAATCCAAGTCGAGGGAATGTAATACGCTCTGTAGGATCGCACTGCTTTCCCTTCTTCTGACCATTGCGAGTCTGGAATTATATTGTCATAAGGTTGTGGTAATGCAAGCGTTTCTACTTTAGACATTTCGCAGCTAGTGAGCCTTCTGATATAAAAAAATAACGCGCTAACGCAGTTTTAATACACTCGCTGAATAATACATGCCACGAATAATGCACGCGAATGGCATCCAGTAAAGGGATTGCTGGAAATTGCAACAGTTCGCTGTAGAAGAATGACTAAACTTGCAATGAGAGCATGCAGTAGCTGCACTGAATGTCGAGCCACTCCCTCTCAGGCACGGTATGGTTAATTAAGCAATATGCCCAACTGCCTTCCAAGAGTGCCCTCACTGAAAACTATCTAAGCGCACATGCTGAAAATAGCTGCCTTAATCGAGTGCCCAGTCGAGTAATGATGCTGCAGAGATTCCAAAGGAGCACTCCGACATTTTTCTCTGCAGGTACGCCAACTACTTCTCTCTGCACACTGAGGTTAGGTAAAAACTTGGTTCTGCAGTAGACAATGGCCATATTTTTTGAGTCCGAATGCACCTGTTACAGGCCACATTTTGCAAGGCCGTGTTCTCAATTTTATAGCAGTGCACGCATACCTGAGAAGACATTAAGGCGTAACAAATGCTTGCAGGCATAGTTGCCTACCAGCGCGTTCTACGCTATAGCGCTCGATATTAAACCACTTTATAGAGCTTTCCCAACTTCGAAGAAAGAACGAAGTTTGAACGCAGCGTTGTTCAAACCTTTTAGGCATGCTTATATTGTTTCGCAAGTTTAGATAATGACTGCGTCTTTTTAGCGCCTTCTTCTGTTGCCAAAGCAAGCAGCTGCGACCTGGTTAAATATGCGCGCTCACTATACCCTCAGAAAAAAATTGCAAGATCGCAAAGTGCATAGTTCCGTTCTGCCCAAACTCTGAGCCGTAAACAATGAAAATATAAGTGCGCTTTAATAGCCAAAACTGTTTTGAAATACACGTTAGAGTTTCGAGAGATTACGATTAATATCTTTAACGCAGAGAGGACTTGCCGTAAGATGAGTAATACTAAGGGCGAGCTTAGCTGACCATAACGCGGGCCTTTCTTCTGCTTTCCTTTCTATCTTGCAGAATGCTAGGTTTCTTAAGAACTGCTTGTCATTGTTGCTGTAGTCGTCGTTTTTGTCGTCGTCGTTATTCTTGAGTAACAACATCGCTCATACTTACAATGGAGATTGGCCAAGAAGCGGATGGCTTATTATAATGTATCTTACTCTACAAGTTTTCTACATCTGAAATAATATTATTCCAAGTGAAAATCGTAAATAAGTTTTCAGGACTTATTCAGAGTAAATGATGCAGAAAGGGGACATTGCATGTTAAAAGGAGATAAACAGCAACAGTAATAATCAGTAATCACTAATCAAATAGTACAAAAAAGAGAGAAAAAAGATAACAGTTTAACAGGGTGATCACTTGGACTAAACAAAAAATCCAAGGATGGCTAAGCAAATATATCCTTGTGACTGATGCCAGAGTAGAGGCTCCAAAGCAAACAATAACAGCATCATCCAGGCAAAGTCCTCGAATGAGAAGTTCTAAGATTCTTGCTTTCGCTTCAGTGGAGTGGTGACAAGATAGAAATTATGAATTGTACTCGTATTGTCCTTGTCAAAAAAGAGCGCTAGGGGGAGGGCACCAAAGCTGACCTATATAGGTAAAATTTCAGGGAGCTAATGCGAGAAAATAATTACTTGATGGATAGAGACCTCAGGTACTCTAGTGTTATAGAACTCGCTGCACCAGGGGAACAATTACGCAGATCCTTCGCACATTTTCGAATCTATATAAGGCGAATATTTTCTGAAGCGGTCAATTAAACGCTCTAGAATGGCTCGTCTTCTGCAATGGGTTTTGCAGCATAACCACTACGCGCCTGCTCGGCAAATCAGTAAGACTACCTACGTAATTCACGCGACCGCGGATGACACTGTCTCTGGGATCGGCCCACTTTTCATCTCTTCATCACCGGGGTCAGCCCAGTTTACGGTTGCACTACCTCCAGGAACGGCCCACCTTACTCGGCAAGAAGCCGACCAAGCAGACACGCCAACCCCTAGAAAATAATGCATAGAAAGCATCGTTTTAATAAAGGAATGATGCGCTTGAAGTTGTGCATTTGTTGCAGCGGGGTTATTTTGGTACAATTTGTTCTGTCATTGCCTACTTCCGTAAAGAAGAGAACCGGCTTCCGGCACATCTGTGCGGGTATATTACAGATTCAGATTCATGTTGGCCGATTTGTTATTTGAGTGCTGTGCTTCGTATTGGATAAACCAGCTGTTTTGCACAGGAACGACTTTGAAACGGCACGAAACACACCACATAGAGCGTGAGCTAATATTGTTAGTGCTCTGTGTGGTGTGTGCTCCATTACATTTTAAAGTCATTCTTGCGCAAAAGGACGCGTTTATCCATTAGTGTTTATAACCAACTGGCCCCAATGGCAGCCCTGCTTGTTATCCTTTGTGTCAGCTATTCGGTCAAGAGCAGCAACAGTAGCAGCCTCAGTCAGCGAAGTACAGGAGGGTTCGCCTAGAAAGATTCGCTGAGATAACGGGTGCATTTAGTCTGGAGACGCAGTGAGTACAGGGTCCGATAATGCTTACATAACTGTACGCGTCTGTAGTCTAGCCGCAGTGATGTGTACTACCAGTGTTAAAGCAGGTAGTACTTGGACGCAAAACAACTATACTGTCAGTGAATCCGCAGTTTTCGTTCAAGAACAAACCCGCTTTGTCACAGGGAACAGAAATGGTAGTATTTATTTTCTCATTTTCTTTGAAATATTATTTCCTTTGAAATACTATTTCCTTGTATTTTTTAAAGGAATAGCTGAGTAGCGCATGGCCGCGTATGCGACTAAGGGATACAGTTCCCGAAAGGAAACAGTTTAACTTTCTTCTGCGCATTTGTCACATACTTCTACTGAAAAGCAAGATTGTCACCCACTCGAATGTAGCACGAAGGTGCAAAGAAATCTCCTACGAATTTCTCAGAAAAAAAAGCCTTCGCCATTGAACAAAACTTTCTTTTTCGGGGATTGAACAAGAAACCGGCGCCTTTCCGGTGTGGTCACACTACCATCTCAGCTAACCAGGAGACTAGCAGATCCAGAGAGAGACTGAATTCATCGTCAACTCAAAGCACGTGGACAAGAATGTAGAAAACAAGTTCTGCGGAAGCCTGCAAGGTGAAGCAAGGTTCACGAAAAAAAATATTGTCATCCATCCGACTGCAGCATCAGTCAGTACAGCTGGTATTGCTGAGCCCGAGATCGAGGACTCAATTCCGAACTGCGGCTGCGTTAAGTTGGGGATATTGAAAATTTCCATGCAGTTGGATTGCAGTGCACGTTAAAGAATCCCAGATGGCCAAATTATTCGGCTGCCCTTCACAACGATATTTTTCATGCTCAGGTTAAGCTTGTGAATCAATGTATCAATTAATCAGTGCTCTACCCTGTGGTTCTCCTGCTGTGCCCTGTGTCAGGCTATTTAAAGCAGCTGTTTAATCAATGTATCTTGAGGATAGAGAATTTTCAGGGTGGCACCTTTTGAAGTTACAAATGACACGTGCTCGTCTAAAATTCCGCACAAAGCCTGTCTGTTTGGACCCGTGAGCCACACATTATGTCTACCCGCCTAAAATAAGATCAGTGAATGGTTTAAATCTAATGAGAAATGTCTCGACCCCTAAGAAGAAAGACTCACAAGGTGAATGGAGAAGTATGAGCAATTGCATTAAACCACGCAAATAATTCACTATGGTCAGGCCATTCAACGAACCACGCCATAGTAAGTACGTCTCAGGGAGAGCGACAGTAATGAAGATGTAAGTGTTCGTTGCAAATAATGCTCCTGGCCTTTCCTTTACTTCTTTCCTGCTCACCTCTTTAGAAAACATTTACACTATTTAATTTTTCAACATCATTTCTGAACTGCATAGGTTCTCGTTGTTTCGAAGTCGACATTCGTCGTTCGGGTGCAGAATGGCACAGTCATCTCATCGCACAACTTTGTGCAGAGCGCCCCATTTGCAATGAGAGACGGCATACTAGTCGCCGCTAATAGTCCCGTCAACACGTTAAACGAATGCCCTGTTCATAGTGAAGAGTCGCCAGGTGTCAGCACCACTCCTTTTCGTTTCTGATCGACGTTTGTAATAAAAACAACGTAAGTCAAGGCAACTTTACCGTGACCTTTTCATTGGATTACATCAGAGCAGTCTCACACGCGCATTTTTTTTTCTTTTTCTGCGTTCTTGCATACTGCACGGAGATACCAACCGGCAAAACCAAGTCGAAATCCTGTAGCGCAAGAACCAGCAGACGCTGCTGCTTTCGTAGTAAGGGCCTCTGTCAGTGTCGCGGGTCACGTTTCAAGAAGGCGGGTGGCTTGTTCCTCATTCCTCTCTCTGGCCGGGAAAGACCGCTTGCTCATCACTCGAAACGTGCCGGTGTGTAGCAATGACCTTGGCCATCGTGTGTGATCTCGGAACACGATCACGTAACTGCTTCCCCTCTCCACTCGATTTCCCCCATTCCCCGACCCACTTCGCTCACTAGCTCCTCGCAGGGTCCCCAGTCCTTGGCGTTCCTCTTAGACTTGCCCAAGACGGGACTCTACGGAATTCCTAATGAGGTTGCATTTAGTGCAATGAGTCACTACACGATGCTGACTCACAGTATTCCATCGTGTGGCGAAACTTCTTCCGTGTTCAGCAGCACCTTTCCCCGAACTTAGTATAAAAAGGTCAACATGACTGTTTCATTGTGGGGACCACCAGTTTTGACGAGCACTTGTTCCGCATTTATTGCAAAGATACGGATGTTTTGCTATAAACAACTATGGTTGGAAGAACTTGGCGGCGAAATTAAAGGCTCTTGGATCCTGCTATTTCACTCTACATCTGTGAATGGATACGGACACTAAAAGCCTAACCAAATTCCACACAGTCTAAGCCCCGTAAATGTCAACAGATGGACGTGATGAATGATTGAAATTGACGAAAAAAAGAGAAAGGATGAAAACAGGCCAAATTAGGACAAGCAAGAAGAGGCAAATAGTGGCGAACGCTGATAAACACTTAAGCGCGAAACAAACCAAGAAGTTTAGATAACTCAGGACTTCCGCTGAACTGCCTTCCTACTCTGAAGCTAGGTCTCACGCGAATAAATCGCACTTCACTGAATGTTTCTCTGACAAAATTCGGAGAAGGCCACTGTACAATAGTAGTGTTAGGCAAGCTGTTTGCTTTGTATCATAGATGTGCGTTCTTTTGTTCAATAGTAGGCGGCTGTTTTTTGTTGGTTGATTTGTATCGATTTTGTCAGAACTGCAGAGTGTATCGTGAAGATAGCAAAAAAAAAAAGCACATGGAACATAATACTAACTGACCACTTTGGTCTGGCGTAGGCAGCCGCGCTTACACACAAAAAAATATTGTGAAATTAAACTTGTAATGGGTATGGCTAGAATTACATGGCTACGATTCGCGCCATATATATTAGTTTTATTTCTTGCCTGGATGAGCGACCTACTGGCTAGCTACGATAAACCACTGTCAGCCTTGTGTCACGCGTGCCTTCTTTGTTACTATGATGTTCGATTCTGTTGTTAAACCAAGTTGAAGCTCTTGTGTAGCACTAAACGATGGTTAGCTCTTTGTGTATGCAATCAATAAGAACAACTTTGTGACCCTGACTGTCGTTTCCTGCTTTGCATGTTAAGCAAGATACATTCATTTATGTTTCGCCCAGTTACTTTCGCACATTTTAAACTTCACATTTGCTCTTCACAAGTAAAACTAAAGTTTTCTGCTGTTGCATCGTATTTCTGAGTTATTGGCCAATTGCAATAGTGAATTGTCACAATGTGTATGGTAATAACGGAAAAAATACGAGAAAGACGCCCTAAATAAGAATAACAATAAAAACTAAATTAGTGAAAGTCATTATGGCAAGCCAACCATTTTATGGCGTGCTAGTAATCGTCACGCTGATTACAGGATAGTCCCGAAAGGCGTTCGACAGAAGGCAAATTGCACTTTAAAAGCTTTCCCATTTCAGTGATTCAAGTACGAGCAAATGCTGTTATCGAAGTAATGTGCCCACCCGTGCCGCGAATTCTCCAACTGCTACGAAATCCAAGTAGAATGCAGAGAAGTAGTTACGTAAGAATGGAAAGATTAAAGTAATGTCATCCAGTCGCGACGGAATTTCGGCCTGGTATTCTCGACTTCGATAAAACTTTAACTTCTGCGTTTGGTTGTAGGATCTCCCGTAATTTCCTTGCACCATGGAAACTACGGTAGTTTAGGACCACTGTAACAGTTCGTTGTTCATACAGCGCGAAAGAAAAAAATACTAGGAGACAAGGAGAGTAAAGAAAAAAAAGAGGGGGCGGGGGGACTGGACCACGCTCAATGTAAGCAGCTAATTTCCACGTGGTGAAGTCGTTTCTTTTGTGCGTGTGCGTGTGACGCGGGCAGGCTGCGGGCGTTAAACCATCTGTCCCACGTAAAGGTACGTTCAGACTACGTACGTAGTGTGCAGATATTTCGCAAGAAACGGAAGCGCAAACGCAAAAAGCGCAACTAAATTGTTCAGACTACAATCGCATGAAGCGTTAAGAGCGCAACAGTCGTCACGCACGCGAACGTAATTGTTGGAAGGCCCGCTACTTTTACGTTTCATACAGATACTACAGTTACGGCGTGGCCAGTAAGCGCCGCAGTTTCAGTTTTAAATTTCCGGTGACGCGACTACCGGCTTCTACAGTTAGAGCAACGGCCCAAAGGACATGGCTGTGTGTGTGCGTAGTAGCTTGTGTGCGTAGTTAGAGTAGTGTGCGTAGTCTGTTTACAGGCGCCATGTTGACATCCACTGAGACGCAACTGACAATGTGAACTACCAGCATTGTTAACGATCTTAACGCTTGTAACGCGCGATACGGTCTTTATGACAGATGCGCGCTTTGCTAACGTTACGACCGCAGTCTGAACATATACCTTAACTTGTGCCAATATTTAAACATAGGCAAGTGCCACGTATTGGGACGTGGGACAGAGCCAAGGTAATGTTTGACGTAGCTTGGAGCAGGTCATACTATTTTTTTTGTATATTGCCTAATGACATAATTAGCTGTTATATAATTATACTCAGAGCAAAAGCGCCAATAGGAAATTTGTAGACCATCCTGAATGATTCCCGATCCTGCTTTTATTTTCATGTTTCGCCGGCTTTCTTTCAGGCCTGCAAAGCAAATTTTATGCCGCACGTATTGAGCAACAGAAAGCTGGAACATCATGTAACCTCATATACAGAGTATTGATAAAGGCCGATCCTTCAGCCTATATGTGGAGTAAATAAACATCTGAATGTACCATGCTCTCTTTAAATAAGCTGTGTAGCAAGCAAATATCTATTGACATTTTAAATACATACATAAATGAAACTAAGAGATAATTCAACCAAGCAAGGCATAGGCGAAATCGTTTGAAGTGTTTAATTGAAGTGTAGAACCGATAAGATAAAGAGAAATGAGTGCGGACGAAAAACAAACCTGGCCCGTCTTGTTCATTGCATATAGCGAGGATCTCGATCGAGCAGGTTTGATGAATTGAAGTAGCATATGAGGTTTTGTTGGTAAGCTGCCTGTTCTGAAAAATGTACGTGCTACGTGACGTCATAGGTCAAAAACAACGCTCCACATTCACTGCCGTTGCCGTGAGTGGCCCTGGCTAACATTCAGAGGGCTACATCCTCTACACATAAATACCCAATAATGTGGACGTGGAAATAGCCGTCGCCGTAGCACAATTAGGTTTTCGCCCACTTTCATTTCTCTTTAGTGTATAATTTCTACGCTTCAATTATAAACAACAAATCATTTCCCGAATGCTTTCTTAGCCTTAATTATCTTTTGGCTTCATATGGTTACGACTAGCAAAAATCAGGCACCTGATATTCTCTCACTATTGCTCCTTCGGCCGATATGTGGAGTAAATAAACATCTGAATGTACCATGCTCTCTTTAAATAAGCTGTGTAGGAAGCAAATATCTATTGACATTTTAAATACATACATAAATGAAACTAAGAGATAATTCAACCAAGCAAGGCATAGGCGAAATCGTTTGAAGTGTTTAATTGAAGTAGTATATATATATATATATATATATATATATATATATATATATATATATATATATATATAGGAATTCGTTCTGCTTAAGAAATTGAAACAAGTGCAGGCTCACGTTGCAAAGAAAAAACAGACACTTAATTTCGACGTTTCCGAAGGGCTCCAGCCTTGATGAAGAGTGCGATTGCAAGAGCCCATAGCTCAATTTATACATTTTCTCTGTAAGGGTGAAGTACATTAAAAAAAAAAAAAACTTAGGGCGTTCATGAATACTTACACGCGTACCTTCACTAAAGTAAAAAGAATAAAAGGGAGAGCAAAGAAACGAAGCGTCGGTAGCCTATGAATAATAGTAATCATCATCAGCCTATGTTCATGCCCACTGCAGGACGAAGGCCTCTCCCCGCGGTCTCCAATTTGCCCTGTCTTGCCCTAGCTGATTCCAACTTGCGCCTGTGAATTTCCTAACTTCCTCCCTCCACCTAGTTTTCTGCCGTCCTCGACTGTGGCGAGGGGTTTCAGCCGCCCAAAGAGTGTTTCTCTTGTTCTTTGTTTGAAGTTACTGCAACTTTTGTGAGACCACGAAGATGGTCTGTATCCCACTTGGTTATATCACACCCATACTTTGACCTCCGTAAACCTCTGAGTTCCGCGAACTTGCTTCCACTGCATTCTTTCCAGAGTTGGTATCTTTTGTGATTGCGTGCAAACTGTATTTTATACAAAATCTATGCGTGTATGAAAAATGAAAAAAATACGACCAAGTAATGTAATAAAGATAAACATAACAGAAGGGTGAGAATCATCTCTAATAAAAATCTGGAAATATACACACAGCCTCATAAAAATGCTAATTAATATACAGAGTGTTTCACGTAACTTGAACCGTAGGCATATCGACCGGGTGGGCAGGGGGGGGGGGGGGGGTCAAGTGCACCCCCCTGCAATTTTTAACTAATTACCGTATGGCACATATTGCAATTTACAAATTCTAACGGGTGAGACGGCAAGGTGTTTCCAATTGAGAATAATTGTGTGGATGACACCATTTACGAGCTATATGCACCGTCAAATTTGAGGTAAAATTGCATTGGCGTTCCAGTTATTTTCTTAACAACACATCGTTTTACGTATTGAAAAACACAAGTACTGGAACGCGAATGCATTTCTCCGAAAATTTCGGAAATCAATATCTCGAAACTAGTGCCATCCTGAGAATTCGTCCAAAGTGGATCTGCCTTGCGAATTCCTCAGCTAGAATTTTTAAATTGAAATAATTGTCACAAGGTAATTATTTAAAAAGTTACCTAGTTACATTTTGTTAATTAGTCGATTATGCATTTCATTTTTTGTGCAACTAAAGTCCGCCTCTTCGAGTAGCTCAGCTCATGGACTAGAATTGTGCCATCTGCCACAAGCAATTAGAAAAAAATAAAGTGTTACAGGCAAGAAGACTGGGAAGAAGCCGTCAAGAGCGACGACCTTCAAGTCCAGCGTCGGGCTGTCCAAAGGGCCTGCGATAGGGCTGAAGATCACGGTCTCTCTCTCTCTCTCTCTCCCCCCCCCCCCCCCCCCCCGGTGCAGGTGCAGCCCGCGACTACGACAAAGTAGTCCCTCAGGACAAAATAAAGTTTCCTGTCTGTCTGCCTGTCTGTTAGCTGAAACATCCGGTATAACCGTTGGTAAATGCATAAAACAGAAAGGAAGAATTTTGATTGGTGCACCAAACATGTAGACAATCGCGGAAATATGTCTCGTGCTAGTTGGGCATACACATCAGCATACCTATGCTTTCACTAATTCCCCTTGAAAGTGTGCTGAACTTGTGTATTAGAAATGATTATAAAGCTTCTCTGTCGTAGTGAGTGGATAATCTTGACTTCAATATATTGGCCTTAAACTTTAAGAAAGGTTAACCTAGTGTGTTCACATTCTTGGAGAGGGGGATCTGCGATATTGATATTAAAGGTGGTTTCTGATTATTAAAGCGTAGCCTAAAAGGAGTTTCCGTTTGTCCGATGTATACGTATTGTGCGCGCCAAATGGTGGACTCAAGGAGATATACAACGTTAAAAGTGTCACAGCTGTAATTCCCTTGAATTTTGAGTGAAAATGAAGGCACGGTGCTCTTGGAAACATTAGCGGTACTTACAATGGGGCAGAGTTTGTATCGAAGTTTTCCGCATGGTGCGTAGCCTTTGAAATTGGCTGAGTTAATTTTGGACGACATGACAACATCTCTGGGGTTGGTGGCTCATATGTATACCCCCCGATGAGATTCAGGAACAACTCGGCACATTTTCTCGCTCTGTATGATGTTTCTGGAGAAGGCGCAGAGAAAGAGATAAGGCAGGGAAGTTAACCAGAAATGCGTCTCGTTGGCTACCCTACTCTGGGGGACTGGAAAGAAGATTCCAAGACGCCCATGAATTATATATATATAGCGTGCGTGCGTGCGTGCGTGTGTGTGCGTGTGCGTGTGCGTGTGTGTGTGTGTGTGTGTGTGTGTGTGTGTGTGTGTGTGTGTGTGTGTGTGTGTGTGTGTGTGTGTGCGTGCGTGCGTGCTTGCGTGCGTGCGCGCGCGCGCACACATATACAGGATGTTTCAGCGAACACTTTCAAAATTTATTTAAGGTTGCCTGTGGCAAATAGCCCAATTCTAGTTCATAAGCTGGTGTACTCGAAGAGGCGGACATTACTTGCACAAAAAATTGAACTGCATAATCGACTAATTAACAAACTTTTACTAATTCAGTTTTTAACTAATTACATGATGGCCCATATTGCAATTTACGAACTGTCGCCGTGGAGTTCGCAAGGCGGATCAACTTGAAACGAATTCTTCGGATGACACCAGTTTCGCGATAATAATTCCCGAACTTTGCGGAGAAATGCATTGGCGTTCCAGTTAATTCTGTGCTTCAATCCATAAAGCGACGTTTTGTTAAGAAACTAAATGGAACTCCAATGCATTTCTCCCCAAAGTTCGGGGATTAATATCTCGAAACTGGTGTCATCTGGAGAATTCGTTCCAAGTGGATCCGCCTTGCGAACTCCACGGCTACAATTTGTAAATTGCAATATGGGCAATCAGGTAATCAGTTAAAAACTTAATCAGTGAATTTCTGTTAATTAGTTGATTTGACATTTCACTTTCTTGTGCAAGTAATGTCCGCCTCTTCGAGTAGACCAGCTCATTAACTAGAATTGTGCTATCTGCCGCAGGCAACCTTTAAGAATTTTTGAAAGTGTTCGCTGAAACACCCTGTATAACTTTTTTTAGTATCTATAATCTTGATAAATGATGCAACCATGTTTTAATCTAGGCAATAGTTGCTTGCTTGTACTGAAGACACAGTTCCGCCTTTCAAGCACGCGCTGGCTCCGTGCTATACTATACACCCGCTTCTGTGAAATGAAATTCTCAGTTTTTTGTAAGCGCGGACCCATTTCTTGTGTCGTATGTCGAGGTGCTTCTTTCGCGCTGTTTATTCGACTATCCAGTGCACCCAACCAGCGAACATGTCTATCCTATTTGCTGATATTTGTGATATCAAAACCTGTAACCTCTTGAATGAATAAACTATAAAAGTGCATTCCCCTTGAAGCCTCGTTTCTTTGCCCTGCATGTAATGACAAAATCAATAGACTCCGCGTTTTGCTAGATCTACGCTGAGGACCATGGTCGATACGACCAGCGCAGGGTCTAGCAGCAGTACGTGTGCTAAAACTTCAGGCGCCCGAAAAAACAATGGGCTTTTCGAACATGAACATCTGTGGTAGGCGCTTATCGCTTCCGCGAACAAGCGGCAAAGCCTATCATTAGTTTTCCCCCATCAAGGTGCGGTGGTTGAGGTAATCCTACTGAACCGGCAATATAACAGGCACATTTGCGACAAGGCAATTAATTATTTCTGTTACTTTCTCAGAAGTCCGAGGTACCAGTATCGATATACCGCTTTCTGATATCGCTGCTACGTATACCTTACAATAACGAACAAGTGACTGCTTTTGTTGCCGGAAACAAGACATTAGCGTTTGATGGGTCTTTAACGCTCTTCCCTCTGGTTACCTTTAACACGCTCCGAGGTTTTACGAGCATTCACTGACACGAGTGCGACGTGATCGAGGCATGCAGAGCGCGAGGCCTTCGCATTTGCTGAATGCTCCTTTTGTGCTAGCAACGTGCTTTATGCCCGTGTATAACCGGTGTTGAACTCGTATGTGATCGGTAATCAATTTCCTACCGCACCGATCATATCTGTATAAGGAGTACCGACCACCGATGTTCGTGACCGACGTCGTTATAATGACTAAGAGCGTTCAAGCTTTTTTTTTTTTTTTTGGCCTATAAGTATTTAGGGCTTGCCTGCGAGGTGCTTTAAAGCATGTGAATATTCCTATCGGGAATAACTTTTCTGTTCTAGTGGCAGGCAGCGCTAGTAAGAGGAGCGATCACAGCTTTTCTTCATCGACATCGCCATTATAATAAGTTTATAATGTTGTAGCACGTCCACCAGACATGTCTATAGCTCGAGAACAGTGCGAAGTGCTGTGGTTCTTCGTCGTTTCTCGTAGGCCACTGGTTCTAGACAACTTGTTCCTAGCAGGCAAACACGCTCGCTTGAACTGGTGTTACCTTTCATTCATTAAACAATTAGGGGTGTATGAATAGCCAAATTTTCGAATTGGATCAAATACAAATATATTCAACAAAAACGACATTCCAAAGTTAAATTGAATATTAAATATCCTAATTTCTAAAATGGGGATATGCAAAGTTCTGCGAAATGTGTTCGGCCACAACAACCTCGTTCACATTATTAGCCTAAGTAATGCCGTTAACAACTGAATCACAGCTCAACTAAAAAGCTTGTATATCAGAAACAAAGAAAATTATGGTCGCACCTAGTACACGATTACAATGACAGTAACGAAAAGAAGAAACAGCATGGCCCAGGTGCTTGTATTAGAATGTAGTGCTCGTTGGCCAAATAATAAATTGCATTGTCCATACAAAGTATTCGTGGGTTGCCTAACGCGACACATACTTGCTTCATCATCATTATCATCATCATCATCATCATCAGCCTATATTTTATGTCCACTGCAGGACGAAGGCCTCTCCCCCAATTACCCCTGCCTGGCGCTAGCTGATTCCAACTTTCGCCTGCAAATTTCCTAACTTCATCACCCCACCTAGTTTTCTGCCGTCCTCGACTGCGCTTCCCTTCTCTTCGTATCCATTCTGTAACCCTAATGGTTCACCGGTTATTCATCCTACGCATTACATTGCCTGCCCAGCTCCATCTCTTCCGCTTAATGTCAACTAGAATATCGGCTATCGCCGTTTGTTCTCTGATCCACACTGCTCTCTACCTGTCTCCTAACGTTAGGCCTAACATTTTCCGTTCCATCGCTCTTTGTGCGATCCTTAACTTGTTCTCGAGCTTCTTTGTTAACCTCCAAGTTTCTGCCCCATATGTTAGCACCGGTAGAATACAATGATTGTATAATGATTGTTTCAATGACAGTGGTAAGCTCCCATTCATGATTTGGCCATGCCTGCCGTATGCACTCCAACCCAATTTTATTCTCCTGTAAATTTACTTCTCATGATCAGGGTCCCCTGTGAGTAATTGACCTCCCCATGCTTGCTTTGCCGCGAATTGCCGCGCCACTGGCCGCTCGAGGCATTTTGCGTGTATTCCGGGGCTCCTTTCACGCTCGGAAAAACACTTTTATGTAGCACGTATTGAGCAACAGAAAGCTGTATCGGGGGTTTTTCATGTTGCTCTACAATTTTCTCATTGACACTTTGATAATTAGGACAGTAATTTTCGAGTTAGATAATTAATTACAATTAGCTAATTAAATCTCAGTAATGAAAAAATTACTGGTGGCTACTCCACTGCACTAGAAACAATACGCACTAGGTTTGCTTCGCGTAACGCCGTTCCTCTCGTTTTAAATTGTGCTGCATGATAGCTGGGACACCCTGCATATGCTTTCAAGGTACCTACGCGCAAAACATTATATGCACAGGGGGTAGGAAAACAATATTCGTTTTGAAACACAGGGCATTGCAAAGAAAACGTGTTGAAGTTGACCATCACGACTTAGCCATTAGCATCGGTGAAAAGAAGGATGGAGAAATGAAAAGCATAATCTGTATCTTGTTAAAAAATGTTATCTCAGTACTAGAATACTTCCTTGTACACACCTAAAATTATTGGTGCGAATGAACACATTTCGGAACCAGGGCTGCTTTCGCGTCGCCTTTCTCTCTCATGCAAGCTGCACGCCACTGAAATTTCGCGCTCGACAAACTCGGTCCAGTGGGGCGATTGCTTTTCGAATCGACCAGTCTTACTCGGGGTCATTCAGTGGAAAAGCGCCCGTGAATTTGAATTTTCTGGGATTATCCAAGTTAGGACAGCTAAAATGAGACGGCATTTCCAGTAATTAAACCACAGATCCTGGAGCCTTCATCCTATGACGAATATACTTCATTAGTCGGTTCGTGGCAACAAAAACACTTGTAGACCGGTTGGCGATCTCAGTGATGCATGCTCACGCCAGATGTGCCGACGTGAGATGGTATCCCGGAAGATTAATGCTTCCATCAGCAGCCGCTGCCAATGGTGGCCTTACTGTGGTCACGGCTCTAGGAAATTACTATCGCACGTGCGAACGTAGGGGAGTTATTTCGCTACCCAGAAGCTTGTAGCTACTCGGGTAAGCGCGTTCATCCATTTTCTTCTGCCTGGCTCCAACAGCAAACATCGCACATGCTCCCTTAGACTCTTCAGGCTGTGTATCTTCGATGAGGCAAACAATGTGACCACCATCGCTAGCAGATTGGGAGCCCCCGGTGGATACAGCAGCATTCGTCCTGCATTGGGTTGTAAGGGCCGAGCGGGAAGGGTCGAAATTGGAACGTCATATATGCTGCATGAGGAAGTGGTCGATTGGGAAGGAACTAATCTGCCGTGGCTACGCCGCCACACGCCACGTGTTTCATCTCTTCGCATTGTTTGCAGACGTTTTGGCAAAACACGTATGCTTCGACCTGCCTGCCTTCGTTTCCTAGGCTTGGCTTTTGTTTCCAGAAACGCGTAGTTTCGCTGTGCACAGATGATCAATGGAAGTTCCTTTCCAGCCGAAGACCGATGCTCATTGCGTGAGGGTGGTGCTGGGCAAATCAGTATATGGCCTAAAGTTCCAGGAAATCGGGTTGACTGATTGTTGGAGGGAACCTCATGCCCAAATGTACCGTTACTTAGCTGGCCTTCGACGGGGCATGATGAATATCAGGTCTGTCTGATAGAGTGTTGTGTTGTTCAGTGAACAGTTTCTTACATGCGTGATTTAAGAAGCTGTAGTTGAGCAGCTACATTTCTACGTTAGGAGATTCATAACAGCCTTTCACCGGAGTGATTGGCTGCCATATGCATATACTTTGTTGCCATGTAGGACAATTCAGTACATTATGATATCAAGCATAAAACAAAGGTTGTTTTTCTTCTTCTCCCCAGTCCCTTTTTTAATCGCCAACTATCTCACCTGGAGTAGCATTCCAAGCCTGTTGTTAGCCTAACCTCTCCAAATACCCTTAAACTTTCTCTCTCTCTCAGTTATTGTCTACCATCAGATGGCTCATTGACTCGCTTTTGTTCGTACGGTTTCTGCGCGTTGAAAAAATACTGTCATCCTTCTCGGTGGCACAAACGAGTGCATAAGTACTGTAATGACTGTATAGTGCTGAAGGTAATCGAAAATCGCTCACATATTACGCATGCGTTTACTTTATGTCGTTTCTTCTGGCCCACGTAACTTCAAAACCCTCCTTTCTTTTCCCTTCGCAATTTCCTAATTTACCCTGTGCGTTTTTCTACAACCGCAGTTCTTGCTATTAGATTACTCAAACTTGGCTACTGTGTATCCGCGCGTTCCTCGAGGCTTGACGTAATAGTCGATTGGCTTGCAGGAAATAATCAACAATAAGAAATGAGCATTTCCGCATTCCTAAGCTTCCGTAGGCTCCAATTATGTTTGTTCGGTGACTTCGTTATGGGCGTTTGTTTTAGTTCTAATCTCTTACCTCTCCAAGAATCTCCGTGTGTTTGTCGGTGTCAAGACAAAGTATTTCTTTTCCGGATTCTGATCTACCCTCGGGAAACGAAACTTTTCGGAATCGGCTTAAGTGCGAAAAGTCCCAGAAAATGCTTGTCAACAACGAGCACTCCAGGAATCCCTTTTACCAAACAGGGAGAAATTTTCTTACTTGTCTCTCTCTCTTCTTTTTTTTTACGAATCTGTGAAAGTTTTTTTGTTTTTTGTTCTTTTTTGCGATATTTCTTGCCGACAGCTCTTTTTTCCTTCATGTTTAGTAACATACCGTTCCCTATCATTATTGTCACTCTACAGTTACTCGCTGAGTAGATTTCTATGTGTCACAGAGACCATCGTTCCACCTTCTTTCTGTAAGTGTGCACGCGTGTTTGCGTGCATACTTAGCTTTCTTATTCGCGAATTTGATCCAGTTTACTACTTACA
Organism: Dermacentor silvarum; assembly: GCF_013339745.2. NCBI lineage: Eukaryota > Metazoa > Arthropoda > Arachnida > Ixodida > Ixodidae > Dermacentor > Dermacentor silvarum. Next base: position 2,719,051 of record NC_051160.1, on the reverse strand, counting down.
CCTAATGCAATAACAACCACCTGAAATTACTTTAGCGAAGTTTCTTGCGTTATAAATAAAAACAAATTATAGTGATTGATGGCGTTCAGAGTTTAGGCTTACTGCCTCAATTAACGAAATGCTCGAAACTTCTGAATAAACTGAAGCCCCAACGTAATAGCTAAAAAAACATCTGAAGACAAAAATCACCAGCTTTTCCCCTGTCGAGAAAATGTGGGTAAGCGAAGCTTGTCGTTTGTGTAACTGACCTACTACTTTTCCTTCCCTTTCGAACTACTGTACTTCCCTTTTCTTCTATTTTTCCTTTCCTTTCGTGCAACTTACGAGCCCCGACTATAGAAGCCCTCATAGTCAGGTCGTCACGTCTATGGGTATGTCAACAACGGTTGACCAAGTCCACCGTTGTCGCTTGCGTTCGATGTCTCGAGTTTGGCCGGCGGCGTGGTTAGCCGCATTCACCCACCATTTCCGCTTGTGATTCTTCGAAATTGCTGCAAAGTTAAATCTGGCCCTCACGTAAGACAATGAATGGCTCATAACACCTTAAGCAATGGCTCATACACCCGTAAACGCGGCCTCCCCATTACTACGATAGAAAGAAATGAAATTCTACGCTGGAATGATGAGCGGCAAGCAGCCATCTGCGGAAGAAGACGACAATGCTCGAGCCAATGCTGATGATGATAGTTTTCCGCGTACACCGACCCCGACACAAGTGAGCCAATACAAGCTTCGCTTGAAAAGACCTCGCCATTCAACAAACTGCATATGATAAAAGAGTTTAATAATAATACTTTCGAGTGCTCTGATTCTTTATACTATACCACCGGTACATGAATGCAACCTCTGTGAAACCGATATAACTAAGGCATTACATCCTCGTAAACTGTTGCTTAATGCACCCATATTTTTTGTAGTCTCTATCACTGGCACAATGAAAATTAAAAACGGCCATATCTGTTTTAAAGATATCAGTTCGGTGCTGCTTCTGTTTTGGGCGAATAGCTCACAAAAATTGAATTACGTGCCCGATGCTGCAATGAACCTCAGCCCCAGCACAGCAGCCCGATGTTCTAAACATCGGGCCACAATCGCACGTATAGTTCTATCGTGCCAACGCGGACTGTCTCGTTGAGATAATCGCCGCGTGTTGGTTATGGCTATAATTTTCATACTGCGTCGCATACCCAAAGCAAGGGCTTGGCCAAGAAGTGGGCGGCACAATGAAATCAAATAAGAATAAATTGAGAAATACAAACCAATATAAGATTTGTCCCGCTGCGTAGCATGGGTGCACGAGAGCACATGCGCGCGTGCCACTTTCCTGTGCTCCAGGATGCAGGAATGAAATGGAAAAATTACAGCATTTCTTTAATCGGGTTCGAGAATATTTCACTTCACATAGATTCCGAAATGTGCGTTGGGTCTGCGTGACGTTTGTCGTTGAATGATTGTGGTGATGTAAATTTGGCAATTATAATTTCCTGATGGTTTCTATCCTCATCAGCAGCATCATCATCAGCCTATTTTTATGTCCACTGCAGGACGAAGGTTTCCAATTCTTGTTTATTTCTGTTATAATTTTGAAGGCTTCAAGCGAAATCTTGCGGGTCATATGCATTTAAACAGCAGCAACATCAACAACAATTACAACAACAGCAGCAGCAACAACAACAATAATAATAATTAGTCGCAGTCTCGCACAAAAGACGGTGAATTGATAGCGATAGCAAAGTATTACGCAATATACACAAAGTAAGGCTTATCATTTTATCGCACTTTGAAATGCAGGAAACATTCGCTTACTAAATAAATGATCAACCTTGGTGTCATGCGCCCACAAGTAAACATGAATATAACTTGATGACCAAGCGCTGTTACAACGCTGGCGAGATGAAAAGCCACGTGGCGTCTCAGGGCAGCCATGGAAGAGCGTAAACAGAGAGTATCAAATGCCTGTGCTGCCCCTCCCTTCAATAACTCTCCGAAATTTGAGATTACGCGACCTCCAGTACAAGCCGCCTGCCATGACAGCACAGATCCAGCCGCCAGCCATCTCGCCTCGCCCAATGTTTGCGCTTATCGCAGATTGCCTGCAAATTAGGGCGCAGGTGGCCCATGGCCGGGTGAGAGGATGGGACGCGCGCTCACATTTCCTACCCTCCCCACCCCCGCCCCCCTTGCGCGTGATTCTTCACGTGGCCTCCAACATTGGGCGCATATATCAAACCACCACCCTTTTTTGCTCACTCTCGCACACACAGCATACGGCGTGCGGGCCGCGACAGGATCTTATCACACTTGGTATTTATACGGAACGTCACGGAGATTATGACGGAGAAAATTCGCCTAGAGTGTCCATTTAATTGCTCTCGCAATAACATCAACCGTGAAACGGTTTTCTTTTTGTAAAGTTGTCTTCACCGTTTTCTTAGTTGCAGAAGGCAGTGCACCCTTTACAGGAGCTTGAACAGTGTGATGTGGTTAGCGTGCTCGTTACTTGCATGTGATAGCTGACATGCATGCATACTTTCAAACGAAACTAAGATTCGCCACGATTTACCATTATTTGAATCTCACTTCAGTTGGCTTTCATCGAGTTAGCTGTACTAGTTTATGTATTTTGGTGTTGTTTATGTTCAAAACTTAGGCGCCTGTTCCTGAGTTGAGCGTCGGCCTCGGCGTCTGCCTAACTGGCAGAACTAACGAGCAAAGCGCAGCGGAGGATGAAAAATGACGATAGCGAAGAGAACTCGAGGAGAAGAAGCGGAGGAGGAGAGTGTGGCCAAAGGGTGAGGACGAAAGTGGAGTGCCGCGCGAGACGTGCTCCAAGGCGGCGACGCACTACGAGATGGCGCCACCGTCACCCGGTCGCTGAGGACGTCATTACTAAAGCATGCATCAAGCGCGTCCACCGATATCATATATGGAATAAAAGAGCTGGCGTGGGCTTCGGACCCACTGCGCATGCGCTACCTCCCCTGCGCCGCTGCCACTAAAGAATTCCCTCGCGCGAGCCACATGAAGCCGTGTTCACACTTTCTTTCTGAACAATGAGCGACGCAACTAGTGAAATTTAAAAAACTTAGAGAGCTGCGCTCAAATTTCCCATTAGTGAGTATCCTAATTATCAGTGATTTTTTTATGGTGACCACATTAGACCATTTTATCTTTCTCCGTTCCTGATGAAACATGCTACCAGCCAAATGCAGAAAAAAATACCGGTTAGAGGAAGTTTTACGGTGAAGCTGTTAAGGGCTCACTCTACGATGGTAGCGTCCGGCAATAGAAAAAAACTAATTGACCGTATGCTATATGTGCGAGTCAAAGCGCGCGAGGGCGAGGGACGCGCATTCACGGGGAGCGAACGCACGGCGGAGAGCAAAGGTGACATCCCAGTGAAAGGGGAGCGGTGGGCGAGGAGGGCATCGAGGCATCCTAGACGGTGCGTGTGCGCGCAGCCCTGCCGGCCTCTGCCGCCTGTGCCGCCGACTCTCTCTGGGCTCTCGCCGCCTCTCCCCTAACAGTGTCGACAACGGCGTTTAGGTTCTGTGCGATCACACAGGCAACGCGCACAACTGTTGTCGATGGCGGCGGTGTTTTGCCCGCGTTCGCACCGAACGCGCGCAGCATTGGTGACGCGTTTATGAAGAACGTGCCAACCTTTGCCATACACCCGATGGCGGTGTACCGTAGCGACCATAAGGCCATGGTCCCTGTGGTCACTAAATAAATGAAAACCACCGGATCATATATGTTTCTCATTCTTTAATAGTTCAAATAACCAATTACACCATCACATTTGAATAGTCATAATTGAAATACATAATTCCCACCATAGTACAGCTTCGCTGGTCTTCCATCTCCACCACAGTGGAAGGGCTGACAGTTTTTTAGTTGCAGCGAGCCAGAGTTTTCAACAAATTTCTACTTCAAATTATTTGCTTATTTTGCGTTTTTAATGAGGAAGCCGGATAGCTCATTCAGGCTTGTTTTGCGAGGGAGATTCGCTTATTGGACAGGATTTGTTGGTCGCTTTGCAAAATAATTCTAAATTAAATATAACATCTTCAGTTTCGCTCAACCTAGCTGGTTGTCACAGCATTAGACGCACGTCAAAACCTATTTTTGACAAGATGGAGATTGCATGAACTTTTGGCAACTTAAGAAAAAGGAAGTAATTGAAGCTTATGGAATCAGTTTGCTCTTCATGATACATGTATCAGCACGCCTTCCATAGTTTGAGCAAAAAATACGAATATTCATTCGATCAGTCGACACTCGATGGTATCAGTAGGCTCTGAACGCTTGATTGAGCATACCATGTGGCCACTTATAAGTTCCGAGGTTTTTCGATACTAAGCGGCTGATTGGTTGAGCTTGGTGTCCTGTGCCTCCATATGTCTTGAGTGTGTTTCTCTTTTGTTGAATGTTTTGTGCAGAAATATTATTATGTGTAATGAGCTAGCCAGCTGATAAATTTTTATGTTTGACCCTTTTAATTTATTAACAATGGGAAGTTTATTGCAAATTCGACCATAACTCACATTTAACTTATCATTTTCGATATTAAAACACAAATAATTTCCCTTATGTCCTTATAGGTTTCATTTTCTGCTGGCTTCCTATGTTTATTGCTGTATAGTGACGATGTCTTTCCCTGCTGACTTAATGTACAATATTTGTGGGCTCTGGACAAGCGTCCTTAAAGGGACACTAAAGAGAAACAGGAAGTTCAGCTGGAATAAAAGAGGGGCCTTCAGGAATACATGCAGTTTTTGTTGGGTGCAAAAATATGAGTTATTAGCAGAGATATTCGTAAACAAAGACCAAATATCTCTTCCTCAATTTCTCTCACCCCAGATTTGGCGCTGAAGCAGTGTCGTCACAGATTTCATTGCTCTCAGCGAATCATAATGCGCCGTGATACGTCACCGCTTGCGTAAACGGCCGAGGCGCTGGATGCATCATGGCTGCATGCATGGTCCCTGCGTTTGCGTTCGCCGCGATGGATACCGTTGCTGCCGCTGAACCTTGCAACGAAGAGATCGCCAGGGAAGCAGGACTGCATTTCAGCGATATTCAGTGAAACGGAGCGCGAAATGATCCTCCGTGCTCGAGCGGTAGGTGTTTCCGCGTGCGATGGCGGTGAGCCGCCGGCCGCGCCGGCGGAAAGCAGAGCTTCGCTTTCGTCGACGGAGGCGAAGCGTCCGGTCCACCAGGCGACGATGTTCCCGACAGAACAAGCGTAGAAAGTTGCGCAAGTACTCGGTATGGTTATTTCGTGGTTTTATTTAATGACATTCGGCACTTACCGACCCGCCAGTTTGCTGCTGCAGGGGCACCGGTAAAGGGTTTGATGAAGGCCGCATTGAGGGAACAGCTACTCGAGAAAGGACTGGCCTCTGGGGCACGCCAAGATACTTTCCGAGGGCAAGATTATACACATAATCCGAGGGCGAGAAATGCAGAGAGCACACCATCGGTTTCTCTGGCTCTTTTGCCGTTTTATCATCGGCAGAGCACTGAGCCATTGCGAACGCCGGGAAGCCGGGGCTCTCCGCGCGACACCACATGAAAGGACACAATCGAGTCAACACTGCCGCTGCCCCTGAGCAAGCGCCTTGGGCCATTTATACAGCCCTCAACACTACACTCACGAGGCATTTTCTGGCTGTTTCCCGCGAAGTCAACGTTTTTCGAGCCACGCAACACGCAACCAAAAACCGTAGAGCGGAACAGGCGCGCAAAACGATGCATTGACCAAAAACGAAACTACGAGACTATCACGGCCGCATATATCTCCATGCCATTTTTTCTTATTTATTTAATTTTGTGCTAAACTTGTACTTCCTCGCTTGAAACGGTTTAAAAAGTTGGCAAATGCTGTTTATGTACTTTTAAGGTGTATTTCATTTTGCGTTTTATTAACAGCGATAAATCGCTCTCGACCAATCACGACCGGCATGCATTTGTAATCTCCGACGTCACGAACGTGTAGTGCGGGAATTTCGAAGGGGCGTCAGCACCTATCCTTCAGTTTTTCATTATTTTCTCGCTTATTAAACATCGGTTTGCAGTAAGAATGGTATGGCTGTGATCGTGAAAGGATAATCTACCATTTAAGCTCCACTTCCGGTTTCTCTAAGGGTCCCTTTAATCTCGCAATGTCTCCGGAAGTCTCGGATGCCATTACATCCGCCGACAGTAGCAAACTCGGCAGACGCCATTTATCATTCTTCATCAGGAAACGAGTCAAGGAAATCCCAATGTAACAACTTTCCGCACAAATGATCAAATTTAGAATCGAAACAAGAGCTGAGGGACACCTGCGTGAATGGCCTGCCCTCTAGACCATTAAGCAGTAACAACTGGCCCGCGACGCACCCCAGCGTATAACAGTGTCTATTAGAGGAATCTTTGTACAATATCCTGCTGACCTCTCTACCTTTCACGAAGAAGCCACGGAGTTATCCGAAGAATTAGTCGGAATTAATCAGGAGTGCGACGAGACGATACTGGGCCCCGCCAGACGCTCGTCACGTCCACCTGAAAAGGCTGGATCCTGATATGCAGTTGTCTGTACTGCGTGGAATTCTACGCCCTCATAACTGCCTGATACACAGACTGTGATTAGGCGTCGCTTTCACGCGCAAATACTTGCACATCATTGGACGGGCAGACTCCCCGGACTGTTCAGTGTGTGGCGTTGTACAGAGTATAGACCATGTGCTCGTGTTGTGCCCTGTGTACGCGCGCGAAATACTGACACTGGCAGGTACCTTGAGGCATTTAGACATTAGACCACTGTCGGAGGACCTCTTGCTAGGCGCATGGCCACAAAGTTGGCAGACGATAGAGACAATGCGTGCTCTTTCACGTTTCTTAGGCGACACGAGCCTGGACTCATGCTTGTGATAACATTTATGTGATGTGTTTTTTCACCTCGTTTCTCCCATTATCATCCCCCCCAATGTGACCCTCTCTCTTTTTCCCCTCTTCCCCTTCCCTTACGTAGAGTAGCAGGCCAGATACTCCATTTTCCAATCAATAAACTACTTCCTGTTTAGTCGGACTTGTCTTTCTATTGAATTGTGTATAACTTAGATTAAATAACCTAATATTTTCTACAAATCAATAAATTAGTGTAAATGAAACGTATTGCAGCTTCAATCATCATGTACTATTTCCTGCTTCCACTTTACCAGTGCATGACACCACGATGCTACGGATCAGTAATTTATTGAAGCTGTCATAAATAATTCTGTCATATGTCATTCGACGCAAACCGCTCCTTGTCATTTGAAGCAAACATAGGGAAGCAAAGTTTCACGAAATTCTGCTTACACCGAAACTCCTGACTAGGCAATCTTTTAGGCATTGGTGTAACTGTAACAATTGTTCAATTTAAAACAAAAATTTCTTTTTTTCGATGCTTGTTTTCTGGTCAATGGCTCTTCATTATCATGCCACGTAGCTGTCTGTGAGTTTTATCCCGCCGGTATCTGAAGCCGAGAAACGCAGCAAAATAGCCAAGGTAAACAGCCACAACAATAACCGCAGGACAGGTAAAAACAAAACAAGTCTGCGCATGGCTAAAGGAAAACACACAAACAAAGGTCGACAGGAATTCTGGGACAAAGTGTTCGTTCAATACAGAATTTTCTCGGTGGAAGGGGCCACGCTTTTCTGGAGGGACTTATACCGGTCCGCAGAACGACATGTTGGATAGCACCGTTTTGGTCTCAAGACGAAACTTCGCATCCGAAAATTGATTCTTTTTTTTTTTACATCGCGGTTCACGCTTCTTGCTCCCATTACTTCCCTCTAACTGGCTTCATTTTTCTTTTTTGAATTCGGGGTTCTTGAAGGGAGATCCACGGCTATCCTTCGGTCAAGCTTTACTCTTCTTTTACTTGTTGCTTGATTTTTATCCGTTTGGCAAACGTCTGCAAGCTTCCTGTACATTGCTTGATGTTGTTTTGGTTCTAAGTCACCAATATTCTGTTTTGTAAGGATAAAAAATGATATAGCTCTCACAAAAAGTGCAGCACTTCTTTATGTCGATAATTCTAAACGCGTAACGCGTTTTTAATGTTATTCTCAATTTTATTGCCTTATGTCTTGCTGAGGTTGACAAGGAAGCCACGTTCAAGTTTCCTGATGTAGCGGAAAAATTTTCATTTTCTAGTTGATTGTTTATATCTGCCAGATAATTTTTTTCGTAAATAAAAATAATTAAATTCTTGGTTTTACTTGCCATAACCGCGATCTGAATATGAGGTTCATTGTAGTGGAGGACACCGGATTAATTTTAGCCACCTGGGAATCTTTAACGCACGCCTAAAACTACGTACAGTCGTCATCAATATGAAAGGGGACAGCGAATGTTTTTTAACCGACAATAGCGCGTTGTTCATGGCTTAAAATCTAGGAACTTGATGCAAACAATAAGTTTTACTGTTTAACTTTTAATATCATTGAACACTTTTAAGGAGAGCATGCGTGTTTAGTCCCCAAGAGCGTTTGAAAAAAAAAAATTTGGTGTTCCCTTTGATATTGATGACGAATGCACATCATTGTTTTTGCCTTTTTCCACCAAGTAATTTTTTGTTTTGTTTTTTATCATTAGTCACATAAACTAAATGGTACTGAATTTGGTGCGGGCACATTATTATCTTTGGTATTTGTACCAGTCTTTCTAATAGAATATACGAAGGCTAGAACCTAACCGAAGTCTTTTTAACTTCATCGCGCTTTTTTTTAATATGTTTGCTGTCAGGCTGGCAAATTTTCATCTCGCTCCTAATGCCGCGCCACCCAGATCCCCCCTCACCTACCCCTCCTAACTAACTCTTTTATTCCCATACAAAAAAAAAACTTTAAAAGAAAATGAAGAAAAAATTTTTTTTTTCTAAAAATGCGTTTCGGGCAAAACTTGGCCCTGTCCAGTTTCAAAACTTATCCAATTTGCCTACACTAGATTGATCCTAACTTGCCGCGATTATAAAGGTGACTTCGTATGCCCTAACTTAACATCAAACAAAACTCGATGGCCCAATGTAGCAGCCTAAAACACCAAAAAATTAAACATTACGGTAGCGGCTGAGACTGCAATACCTTAACGCACAGTAAATAAGCTGGAAAGTATCGTTTTTCATTCACTGAAAGCATTTTCTTTCATTTATAGTTTCTTTGCGTTTGCACAATGCTTGAAAAAAAAATGTTTGATGGACGTGTATCTACACCGCTTCAGGCATTGTGCACGCAAGTCAAGTGCGTGAGTAGTCCTCCCTTCATGCTGAACATGCTGCATGCTGAACTGCAGGTTGGTGGTATTACTTGCTGTGCTATTCGTAGTGACTGCCAATATCTGATGGTTCTGTCGTGCCACAAACAGTGTCTTGCTATCGCCTGTGACGTTCTTTTGCATGTTTAAGCTCCTTTTGTGCGGGGATGTTGAACTAAACCCGGGCCCCAATAATGAATCGATTCCTGCAACAATTATTAGAGGGACAAAACAAACAATCCTCTGACGTTGGAGCTCTAAGAATGTTAACAAAGCATGTTATTCCAATTCAACTAGTGCTTCACAGAACTATAGAGAATAACTATTTGTGTCAATGAACTTCATCAAACTGACGTTTCTTCGTGAAAAGGTTAGAGACCTAGAAGACAGGAGTCAACGAGGTTCCAATGTGATTGTCTTTGGCATACCAGAAAATCTGAGGGAAACTGAGCAAGATCTAAAACAAAAGGGTGTAACTGAACTCCATTGTGAGAAGCTAAATGCACCGTGTAGTTCACTAGGCAGAATTCACCGTCTCGGCAAACCTGGTAAAATAAGGCCTGTAATAATATATTTCCAGGATTACAACGAAAAACAGAACGTTTTAAAAAATGTGTACAAGCTCAGAGGAATGAAAGTATCAATTCAGAATGATTACGTGCCAGATACACAGAAGAAAAGGAAACCCTCTGGGCTAGTGCAAGAAATGAGAAGCAACAGGGCCAGAAAGTTTTTCTTGCGCATGATAAGCTGAGCATCGACGGTGACCTCTTTTCCTTGGACGAAAACAGTAACTCGAGAATAAAATTGCGCAATCAACAAGGTATAACTAACAAACAATAATGTCAACTAACCTGCAGCAAGGAATTATGAATTATTAACATAAATGCGCGCGTGAATAAAACTACACAACTTGAAGCTATTCTTATAAGCGATACCCCTCCACATAGATGTAATTACGGAAACTTGATTGCGCAATGATATCGATGACGCAAACGTCTTTCCACCTTCTTATAAAGTATTACGTCGGGATAGACTGTCAGCTGGAAGGGTAGTTACTGCATTGGTAAAAAAATTCTATGTATGCTTTTTTAACCCGTCGTATTGACAATTGTGAGTGCGCAACAATTAAACTGTCATGTCGGCAGCGATCTTTTGTGCTGTTTGCTGTATATCGCGCACTCCTTTCACCTCCAGAATTCTTACGTCAACTATGTGTACCCGTGGTTTCATTTAATAATAGAAAAGTTATCTTGGCTGGGGACTTTAATCTAGCATTGGTAACTGGAATCAGCTACTTTCTAGCTTGGAAGTGAGTGCGCATGTCGGATACCTGACTGATATAATGCTTAATGCTGACGTCCAACAAGTAGTTCCCGAGCCCATCCGCATTCAAAGCAACTGTGCTTCTACTTATTATTGTTAGCCGATCTGTTGAAGGTTACTCGGTGAGAATGGAGCCTGGCGAGTCTGATCATCAAATGGTTCTTTTTTTTATGTTTTCTTGAGGTACGCAAAACACTGCCCGTTGCTTCAATAACGACCAAGGATTTTTTGCGGGCAAATGACGAAAGTGTGCTTGACTTTCTTGACTTGCACCTCAATAACTTTCAAGGAAAGGATGCTAATGAACTTTGGAAAACCGTTTAAATCTTTGTGCAAACACTGCCTTGACAACTTTGTACCAAATAACATTCAGAAAACATGCCATAAAATCCCCTGGATTTCACGACAGGTATTGCGCCTTAAGAGAAAAATGAAGAGATTGAAATGACGAAGCGCCAGCATGGGCACAGCGCAAAGGACTCAAATGATGCTGAACGAAGCTCTCGGTAGCGCGAAGCAGCACTGCTTTAACCACACACTGCCTAGCTTCATTTGTAGCTCTCCACAAAAGTTTTGGCGATTTCTTTTGAAAAGCAAGGAATTATTCGATCGCATTGTACAAGATGGCGTAGTCGTCATTGATAAAGAAATAATTGCAGAATAGTTTAATACATGTTTTCAGAGTGTCTTTTCTAACCCGTCTGAACCTGTAAGCCAGAATCATGAGAGTTATACTGAAACCAATATTATATCATTGTCCGGTGTTGTAGCAACGTTACTAAACCTTCAGGCAAAAGCATCCTCTGAGCCGGACTACTTACCAAACATTTTTCTTCGCCAATATGCTGAGATGGTAGTTCAATATATTGTCATTATTTGTCACAGTTCATTGATGACAGCTGTCATTCTTGAACATTGGAGAACGGCATGAATTGTACCAGTGCTTAATAAAGGTTGACTCCACATTAGTAACAAATTATAGACCAATTTCTTTAACTTCGTCTCGCTGTAAGCTTCTTGAACATGTTATCGCAAATTCCATAACTAAGTTTCTCAATGATAAAAGTGTACTCTCTCCCTTTCAACACAGCTTTAGGAAAGGTCTTTCAGCAGCAACTCAGCTAACCACAGTTGTTCATAACTTTACCTTTATTCTGGATAAGCCAGGCCAAATAGACGTAATTTTCTTGGACTTTAAGAAGGCATTTGATCTCATTTGTCGTGCAAAGCTAATTTTTAAGCTATAAAACATAGGACTACCAGACTTCATAGGTTCTTGGGTTTCTACATACCTTACTAGCCGCACCCAGTTTGTTAGTATTGACTGGCACTGTTCACGACGTTTGCCTGTTAATTCTGGAGTTTCACAAGAAAATGTACTAGGCCCACTTTTGTTTTTAATATACAATGATGATATTGTGGAGGTAATTAGCAAATCAGTTCAAATTAGGCTTTTTGCAGATGACTGCTTACTGTTTAATGGAATTAAAAGTCCCGGTGATCAAGTTTTGCTGAATACTACCCTTCGCAACATCCATACGTGGTGCCAATAGTGTGAAATGGCACTCAATGTCGAAAAAAAAAACGGTTTTTGTGAGTAAGAGTAAAAAGAAAAAAAAGCATTTTATTTTCCCATATAGTCTCCTATCCCAGCGGCTAACTGAGGTCACCCATTACAAATACCTCGGCGTCGCGATAACTAATACACTCAGTTGAAACTCTTATATTTCGAACATCTGCGCATACACGTTTCGTAAGCTATGCTTTTTGAGACACAAGTTAAAACACACACCAGCTGATGTCAAATTATAAACCTATTCATGCATTATAAGGCCCCAGCTTGAATACGCATCCATTGTCTGGGACTCCAATACTAAACGAAACATTGAAGCACTGGAGATGATCCACCGCAAATCATTTAGATTTATTTCCGATTGAACTAATAAGCGTTCCCGGAATAAAAACATTGCAGTTACGACGAAAAATTGGCAGACTAAAATTTCTTTTCCAATTGAAGCGTCGGAAATTATTGCTTAATTCTGAACCTTACGTAACACTACTGACATCACGAATTACAAGGCACCAGCAAGAAGAATCACTAATACCATATAGCACCAGAACGAACCTTTTCAAATTCTCGTTTTTTCCATGCACAACTAACGAGCGGAATTCGCTACCTGTGTCATTGCTGCTCTGCATAAAAGTAATTGAAAGCTGTCAGGTTTGATATTCAGTGTATTATATTTTTGTGTGTTTAGCAATATATATATATATATATATATATATATATATATATATATATATATATATATATATATATTTATGTGTGTGTGTATGTGTATGTGTATGCGTGTGTGTGTGTGTGTGTATGTGCTAGCATACGGCTGAGTGACACGAACGTCTGGCGTGGCGCATGCTTTGCAGGCAGGTGCCCGATGTGGAAAAATACTGTGGCAGCGCTGCGCTCGAAGTGGATTGGGCCGCATCACGGCCGCGCCGTTGGAAACTGCTGGCGATACTGCTCGGCAGGGTCATTTGTACTACTTCGCGCGCTGATATTTGCTTTCAGACCGCTCAAATGGTGTTCATAACTGCATATGACATGTATTTATGCCTTAAGAATTCCTTGCTTTCTTTCTTTATTTTATTTTATTTTTTAATGTCGCTCGGTGATGCGCGTGCATTGCGGTCGCCGTGTCGGCTTTCATTCTACTATGTTATTGTACGGTTCCCTTTGGAGAAGAAATATTTTTCTCGTTTTTCAAGCAGCATGTATCTCTCGTGTGTATTGTTGTGCATATAGATTTCCATCAGTAGGTCTTGCGAAACGCAGATGAAGAAACATATCTAACCTTCATGCTTGCCACTTCAAAGAAGTAAAGCATATCTGCCCCATCCGGCAACTGTACTCAGATTTACGGAAAGCATTGTTATAGATAAAAAAGAGTAAACTGCAGCGCAACATTCCATTCAAGTTTCCGCCTCCCTCGCTTAGCAGAATGTGGAGTAATTGGTACGGGGTCATTTATTGCGTTCGGACCTCGAGCGCCCAAAACGATTTTAGTTAGTCATTCTATGCGCTAATCTTTGGCCGTAAGCCGTACGTGAAATTTTTTTCCAGTCGACGCTTTCAAAACAGAAAAAAAAGGAAAGAAAGAGCCTGCGCGGTAGCCTAATTAGTGGTTATATAGTGGATAAGGCGTTGCGCTGCTAAACTGGAGCTTGCGGGTTCAATCCAGGTGGCGGAATTCGATGGGAACGAAATGGAAAAAGACTCGTGTACTTATGTTTAGGTACACGTTAAAGAACCCCAGGTGGTGAAAACTAAACCGGGTGCCTCATAATCATATCGTGTTTTTTCTAGGGGTGTAAACAAAATAAGTTATTCTCGATCTGATTACCGAGAAAAACATGTTACGCTTATCCTATATTTCATACATAAATGTAATGCCGTTCCCAAATGTATGACCGCTCAACTCAGCAGCTTGTATATTGTAAACGGCTGCTCACAGTTATCCGGTGCACTAATAACGACCATAATGAAAGAAAGGAACGGAATGTCTCACATACACGTAGAGATATGTGCAGATCTGTTGCGTTCGTTGAAGAAGATAAGTGCGGTACCAAATGGGGCACCCAGTTTTAATGGGTTGCAAACATGGTGAGACTGTCAAACAAAGTTTTCTTCGTCTCAATCAAGTTATCAGATTTACAGGGTGCCCAAAAATGGGGCATTTATATTGAATGACAGCTAGGAACTTGTTAAGCAGGACTTATTAACACCCGTGAGTTAATTCTACCAGGAACTGCGCCTCTGCGCCACAGCCACGTCTCTCAGACGGCACAATCATTCGGAATAACAGTCCTCACTTGCATCGCTCACTCACTTTTGAGACTTTAATAGTGCTGGTATGCGTTACATTCGAACGGAAACGACTATTCGGCGTCGTACAGTATATTAATAACACTTTCACACACACACACACACACACACACACACACACACACACACACACACACATATATATATATATATATATATATATATATATATATATGTGTGTGTGTGTGTGTGTGTGTGTGTGTGTGTGTGTGTGTGTGTGTGTGTGTGTGTGTGTGTGTGTGTGTGTGTGTGTGTGTTCCGGTCGGGAGTTGTCACTTTTTCAATTGGCGCACTTATAATAGTTGTTATTTTTTCCTTACATATATATCCAGAATATATATGTCTATATACCCTTTGATTTCATTACCTAAAAATAGATTGGTTATTCTTCGCGCCAAGCAGTTAATAAACCTGGTTTATTTCACTCTAATATTGTTTTCTTCGATCACTGTCCCGGATCAATATCCACCATGAAGAAGCACGCGTAAAATGACACGATATCAATAATAAAATTTTCTTACGTATCTTCATGTTGCAGAGATACCAGTTAATTTTTAGAAGACAATGGTAAAAACAGCAGTTCACCTGGCTAAAACTACACTTGGTACCCACCGTCAAGAGTCATGGGCACACCAAAGCAACTAAAACATTAAAAAAATGTACTGCACAGACTTTCTGCGAGGAAGACTTAGCATCCGCCAGCGTCCGCTTAGCGAAAGCGCGCTCGCTAGCAGACGACGCGCTTGACAACGACAGCAAAATTGAAGACGTCGCGTTGTATAATCCATGCATCAAATATATATGTTTGGCAAAATGGTGTAAACATAAATTTTCAGTTGAAATAAAGCATTATTTTAAGAGCGTACTATGCGCAATCGGCCTCGACGCCCGCAGCGAAAGTACGTTGAATATGCCGCGGAGCACGTCTCCGCCCCAATTCAGTTCGCTCGCAGCGCCCTCGCACAATTTTTTCCACACGCGGCGCCTCAGCGGGAGAGTGCCGCTCGGCCCACTCGCAGACCATTGTCTCTCTAGTTTATATAAATGTTTGTACATTTCTGCTCTACTTGATTGTGTTATTAGTGTGAATTAGGAAATGTCTTTTTTATGCACTGTATGAAAATATTTCCCATGTTCTGTGTATTATTATTAGCTATGAGTGCACATTGGGCCTGCTGTATCTTGTAAATAAATAAAATAAAAATAAAGTAAAACAAAACAGTTGCGTCGCAATTTCCTGTTACCCAATCCAAAAAATTTTTTAATCGCTTTTCGCATACAATCATATACCCCGCTTTCTATAAAATGTATTATTTACCGACCTAAAAGCATGGTTGGACATACGAAAATGTTTGAGTTTAGAGATGCCAAGTTCTATTACAATAATTCGAATATCAAAGCTGTCATTTCAATTTCAAAAACAAGCGTTTTTACTGTGAACTGAACTTGCATGAAAAATGAACTAAAGTCGGAACAAATACATGAGCTTTCACAGCATACTAGAGACAATGCAAATTGCAATATTTGCTGTGTTCTACAACTAAATAAACGAAATGGCTTGGTAATATCTATGCTTGCAGTCAGAGAAGAAAAAATCTGATTTCTCAGTTGAAGGACAGTTTAAAATCCTCGAGCCTGTAACTTCTTTTATTTTATTTTACAAAATGCTTCAGACCCCGTACTGGGCCTTAGCAGAGCAGCATACAACACTTTAAACAACGAACATGCAAGGTACATAGCAGAAAAAGCAGGTCAGAAAACAAGAAATAGTTTCTGTGAATCGTGATTCATCAAAGCACAACAAAACGTTATTAATTGGGCAATTGCTAAATTTAAAAATAAATTGACAAAGGAAAAACAATTGGAAAAATGCCAACTTAGACAGAAGAAAAAACGATCCGGGAAACAAGAAACCAATTTGAGTACAAGGATAGGGAATTCTGAAGGATCAAAGCAGAACAAAAGATTGCAAATAGAAACTGTGTTTTAAATATAATTGATGCTGTTTAATGACATTAGTGGGGCCTAGTTCCGTCTGGCTTTTGTTCGTGGAGGAAATAATGCTCTCTTGGCGTCGTATGGAGTTAAGGGATCGACCTGTCGGTGTTCGGTCCACCTGGTGGTTGATGCTTCTAGATAAGGTTCAGGACTTGAGGATAACCTATGCATGAGCTGAAGAAGAAACTTAAGCCTACGTATTTCCCGCCTTAGCTTCATTGTTCGAATGCAGTACATTTTCACTAGGTCAGTCGGTGAGTCAGTAGAACGATACTTAAAATTTATTAACCGGATGAATTTTCATTGGATCCTCTGTATCACTTCAACGCTTAGTGTAGTCTGTATACCCCGAGCGACATCAGGATATTCAGGTTTCGGGCTAATGATGAATATATAAGCTAAAAGTTGAGTAAGTTGAGTAAACGACGGGTAAGTTCTTTGCTTGCTTATCTTTGCAAAAACGTGTTTTTTTTTTTTGCCTTCAGTTCCATGTTCCATTTGACAAACTACGAATGAATGTCAGGCTTCCTTGGCGATGCTGGCCATCAGTTCTAATCTTAGTAGAAATTCAGGCTTTATGGGAATAACGTGGTGTGATAACAATATCGTATAAACAGTTATTGCTAAACTCCTGATGGTTTATAAATTGCGTCAGTATTGTACGTTGTTGACAGTGTACGCGTTGCTTTGCATTGGGCACGCATTCATTGACGGACCAATATTGCCGCTGCCTTTTATATAATAATATCTGTAAAGAAAAAAAAAACGTAATCGACATCAATATCCCTGCCCGGTACCCCGCCTAGAATATATTCCGCTTCTTCTGTTACTAACCGGATTGTGCGATACGAACTCTCATGCACGAAAAGAACGCCAAAAAGGATGAGTCAGCCAGTAGCAAGGATATTGCTAAGCGAGAACTGGCAGGACCCGACGCTTGAGTCCGAAACGGCATCTGTCACATTTCTGAAGAGATCAAACATACTCCAGCCATGTGAAAAGTGCTGGAAGAATCTTAGAAGGAACGACTCGCAATGCCCGGATGGCGTGTCGCAACAGTACCACCGTGGCACACCGTGGCAACTCTATACGACAAAAAGGGAGGCTGCGTAAAGACCCTTATCACTGGCTCATCGCCTTCGTTTGTATACATTTGCTTGTTCGTCTTGAGAAACCGCTACACGGACACTCCGGATCGCAGTAGTGGTTGTGACTCGCTTTTAAGCAACTGGGAAAAAAATAAACTAAGAAAAAAAAAAGAGCACGACAGCATGCGTGTCTCTCCGGTCGGTACTAACGTGAGTGTTGCGTGTCACCGTGCCCAGCTCGCTCACTCTTCTGTTCCGGAGTCGTGCTGCGTGACTACCCTGGCGTGTTCTTTCACACCACTGGACTTTCTTCGGATCTAATTTTTACCTTCTCGATTTCCTCCTCGCGTTGATTACTGTTTTCCTTCGCCTGCGTTTGGCACAGAAACATATGTTCGAGCACGGTTTCACGTTTAAAAGCTGGCATATAACAGGCACATCAGTCCACGCGGTCGCCTATCCAACTGTAATGATTTCGTGCCATTTATGATGATTTCTCGTAAACAGGCGAATAAGCTTGAAGTTGAGTTCGTGTACCTCGCTTGCACTCATTCTCATTCTCTTGCATCATTCCCCGAAGTCCATGCAAGCTCTTGCAAGTCTTTGCAAGAACACGTTTGTTTATAATTTAGTACATACTGCGGACCAATTAAGGTCCAAGCAGGATAGGAAATAGTACAAAAGTATCATCATCATTATCATCATCATCATCAGCCTATATTTATGTCCACTGCAGGACGAAGGCCTCTCCCTGTGATCTCCTCTTACCCCTGTCTTGCGCTAGCTGATTCCAACTTGCGCCTGCAAATTTCCAAACTTCATCACCCCACCCCTAGTTTTCTGGCGACATCGAGTGCGCTTTCCTTCTCTTGGTATCCATTCTACAATTCTAATGGTCCACCGGTTATCCATCCTACGCATTACATGGCCTGCCCAGCTCCATTTCTTCCGCTTAATGTCAACTAGAATATTGGCTATCCCCGTTTGTTCTCTGATCCACACCGCTCTCTTCCTGTTGTAATAATTGGGTTGAACATAAATATGCAGAAAACAAAGATAATGTTGAATAGCCTGGCAAGAGAACAAGAATTCAGGATCGCCAGTCAGCCTCTAGAATCTGTAAAGGAGTACGGTTATCTAGGTCAATTACTCACAGGGGACCCTGATCACGAGAAAGAAATTCACAGAAGAATAAAACTGGGTTGGAGTGCACACGGCAGGCATTGCCAAATCCTGACTGGGAGCTTACCACTGTCGTTGAAAAGAAAAGTGTACAATCATTGCATTCTACTGGTGCTAACATATGGGACAGAAACTTGGAGGTTAACAAAGAAGCTTGAGTTCAAGTTAAGGACCGCACAAAGAGCGATGGAACGAAAAATCTCAGGACTAACAAAAGTATGAACACATACATAAATCATTTCCAAAATCTCAAATGAAGAATAAAACAATATACACGATAACACAAAAGTAAGGTACAACTTCAGTAGAAAACAATTCACTCACGAAGCATAAGAAAGTGATAACTTAGATATATAGAGATAATTTATTTGAAGGAAGGCAGAGAGGTCGGCCTGAGCTAGCATGCTCTAGCCTGCTACTCTGCACAGGGGGAGGGGGGAACGGGGACATAAAAGCTGGATGAGGGGTGATGATGACATAGAAGAAGGATGTACAACGGTAAAGGCAAGTTCAGCATCCTCATGGCTAGCAACAAAGTCCAAAAAGGTCCTTCAAACGTGTCATCTACCTTCTATAGAGCATGGACGGAGTCACGAACACAATTGAAAGCTCACAAAAACTCGCCGCGAAGAAGCTTGTGTATGAGCTTCTCCTGCGTGAGCACCACAGGTGCCAAGCAAGGTAATTAAATTATGTAAAGAGCAGCGATCAGCTGCTCCAGTACGGCGAGGACATGCACGGCGCTTTTAGCGGCCGGAGTCTGGAGACCACAGAGAATCACGCGCATTGATTCTAGCAGGCATTTCAGCATTTTTTCAACGCTTTCTTGGTCATTCTTTTCAGCTCCTTGCTTGCCTATAGGGTTATCGGCTTTACTAGCCCTAGAATCCACTTCTTGACGTAGAGGAACACTACGGCATGGTATCGTGGGCGTAGATCTACTGGGTAGCGAAGGCCACTCCGTGTCTGTGCCACCCAGGGGCGACGAATGTGCGCCCTGTGCTCTCGGAGATCCTGAATTTGCTGTAGGCGCGGTTGCCGTCCTCGATGCCGGCAAAGACAGAGGTTGTCGAGGCCCCTGCGGCCCACAATCCAGTTCTCCTGAAGTCATTGGATGGCGCTTCTTATGCAAGCGTTGTCTGTCTCGGCGAACAGATTGAGCAGCCTGTCTATGGGAAGACTTGTTTTTTGCCATTTTTCGGAGAATACGAACTTCCTGCTGCATCTTCGGGCAATCCTTCGACGTTGCTTCGTGAGAGCCAGGACAGTTGGGACATTTCAGTGAAGGTGCATCACAGTCGGTGGTATTATGTTGCCCACCGCAACGCTGGCAGGTCACTTGATTTCTGCACACAGCGCTTACGTGGCCAATCTTGAGACATTTCCGACACTGCAGAGGCGTCGGGACGAATGGTCGGACGTGGTGTATCACGTACCCCACTTTGACAGTCATTGGCAAAGTTGACGAAGCAAATACTAGTTTGATGCACCGGGAGTTCCCCAAGCGGTGAATCTCAAGAATCTGCACCGATGAACTCAGTAAATTCCTGAGGTCAACATTCTTCATGTCAAGGTCGACATCAGAAATTACACCAGTCGTTGACTCCTTCCCGTAAGTAAAAAAGGAACGGACGGGAATTCCGCTTAATGTTGGAATAGTCTTTAACTTCTCTGTTATAGTTGAACTCTTGGCATCTACCGTCAGGATGTTTTTTCGAGAGTTGATCCGGATTTCGTTGATTTGACCAGGGGCCACACTTTCAAAATATTCATATAAAAACTGCCTACTTAAGGAGTTCAGGTTGTGGGACGCCGTAAGCGGCACGTAAGAGACCATGAAAGACTGCTGCTCCCTCTCGTTAGATGAAGTCTGCTCACTTGACATCTGGCGCATCCTCTTCTTCAAACGACGGCTTACTTAGTGTTAATGATAAAATGTTAAGTGATAACTTAGTGTTAATGCATTACACTCGGCTGTAGTTTTTGAAAAAAGTAGTATTTGTATACATCTGTGTGTGCGGAAATCGGTTCAATATAATGCATACGTTTGTGGTTAGATTCTGTTCTTGTATCTTTGTCGAATATATACTCAGGTCGAATTCCCAGCTTACAAAAGTATATGGAACGAAACATCTTGAGTCTTAGCGCCCTTGCTCCTTCCTGATAGTGATTCAAGATTTGCTATTTGTAACATAGCTGTTAGAGAGTCATGATGTTTACAACGATTATATATGAATCGGAAGCATTATCTTTGGTTGTTTTCTTTATTTTTTATGTTGTCCGACGTCTGCGGGTCCCCCACCATGTTCCCGTACTCGAGAGCCGGTCTTTGTGTGCCTTTAGTCGAAGTGAACTACTTTTAGTTCATGTTTTATGACCTAAATTTCTTCGTGCCCCACAACACACATGCTTCGTCCATTTCAAACGTGAAGTTAAGGTGACACCGAAGTACTTGAATTATTCTACTTGCCTGACGAATTGTTCTCCAATGTTGAATGTAATAGCTAACTTGTTAATCTTATTATTGGCGTATTAGCGGAGTATTAGTGGACAGTTTTATCAAAGTTTATAGACATTCCCCAACTTTCGCACCATGATGCCAATAATTGCAAGTTATCATTACGAATGATTTGATCAGAAAAACATGTAATAGCTTTATAACTTACGCAGTCACCTGGAAGCCGTCTGATTGATACAGTGGGTTCCAGAGCTTGTACATGGTTGTTAATGTAAATTTTAAATACCACTGGCCATAAAACCGAACCATGGCAAACACCCGAAATCACATCAAGAGTAGTGGAATCACCCGTCGGGGTGGCTCAGTGAGTTAAGGCGTTGCGCTGCTGAGCACGAGGTAGCGGGATGGAATCCCGGCTGCGGCGGCCGCATTTCGATGGAGGCAAAATGCAAAAACGTCCATGTGTTTGCGTTGTAGTGCACGTTAAAGAACCCCAGGTGGTCAAAATTATTCCGGAGCCCTGCGCTACGGCGTGCCTCATAATTAGAACTGGTTCTGGCACATAAACTCCAGAAAGAAGAAGAAAAGTGGAATAAGAACCATCGATATTGACATACTGCGTATACACTTCGCTACGTAAGAATTATTCTAAATAATTACGTATGAAGGAATGACATTAAATTTCCTTTTACTTGTTAGCTTATCTATGGTACCCTGTACAAAGCTATGGAGTAAGCCAAAGAGATCAGATCAACCTGACCACCGCTATCAGATATTCTCCCAAGTTCATCAACTGTAACTAATAATAGGGTAGTGGTAGAGAATTCCCGTTGAAATCCATGCTCAACTTTGGTATTTAGATCATTTTTATGAAAAAAAAAACATCGTTAAGGTGTTTGGTTATGGTATCCTCTATTAATTTTCAGCAAATACACCTAAGCGATATTCAACAATTTAATTGGATATTTCTTGTCGATGACCTTTTTCAACACCGGAATAACTCGTGCAATTCGCCAACCTTTTTGGAATATTACCTGTATGAACTGACTTATTAAATATGTGCACTAGAAATTTAGCCAGCAATTCTGCAAGCATTTCAAGGAAAACGGCTGGGATTTTATAGAGTACGCACACTTTTTTATGGTCAAATCATAATAGCAGCTCCACAACACCTTCCAATGATACGGCAATCGCGTCATTACTTCCTTTCACGGGTAAGGCTTCCTGCTGTTGGGAAGATTAAACGAACACACTTTGGAAGTACGTGTTGAATGCATTTGCTATCTTTCTTATGACGGTGATCGTATTATCGCCTAGCGTGATAAACTCCACTGGAGTTGTCTAAGTATGCGTAAGCATCTTGCCACTTGCTCATCTCCAAGCAGCCCGGTGTCATCAATCTTACCAAACTTGATCTGACCAATATGAACGCTTATCAAACCGTATCGCTGGTAAAAAGTAAAATAAATCAGTTTTTGATCTGACGCACCTTCATGCACTTCGGTAGAATAATCATTCACGCGTGCAGAACAAAAGACCAAGTCCAGCACAGAAGAAGAAGCACCGACTCGTGTCGGACAACGAACAGTCCGAGTGAGGTTATGCGCTAAAGCCATGTCAAGTAGAACATCAGAGCTGTGTTTCTGAATAGCACCAACGCTCATGAAAGCCCAGTCAATGTCTGGCAGGTTAAAGTCTCCGACCATCAGGATTCGTTGATACCGATACATAGCAAAATAATCATACAGTTGATTTAAGTTCTGAAGTTCAACCCCTGGGGCCGATATATTCCCGCAGTAATTATGCGATTATTAGAAAAATTCACCCTGCAGAACACACATTCATGAGTATCATTGATAACAGGTAATAAAGTTGATGACAATTCAGATTTTACAAGAACCAGTACGCCCCCACCACTACTGGGGTGATCTTTGCGATAACAGGTATAAGTAGAAGGAATTATGCAGTTGTGAGCAATAGCCGAGGGCCGCCATGTCTCCGTAATGATGGCTATATGCGGGTCAAACGAAAGCAGGACGTGATTAAGCTGTTCTTCTTTACTGCATATACTTCGTGTGGTAAAGCATACAAGTCGAATGGTTCTATTTTAAAAATTAAGTGTTTTGTTACCAGGGCGTCATTCTGCGCTTGAACTGCTCACGCCACACAGAATGATCGTGCAGTTGTTTTCCTCATCCCATTAGTAAACTTTATGACTGGCATGCGACCTGTCGTAAACAAGCTTCATTTTATCCCCATGCTTTTTGTTGGTAATTACTGATTGCCACAGTTTCTTCCTTATCCGCAGTTTTGCTCGAGAATAGTCATGCGAAATTGAAACGCCCGACTCTTTTCACTTGTACCAATTTTTAATTAATTATGTGGGTTTACGTGCCAAAACCACCTCCTGATTATGAGGCACGCCGTAGTGGGTGACTACGGAATAATTTGGACGTGCACATAACTTTAAGTACACGGGTGTTTTCTGCATTTCGCTCCCATCGAAATGCGGCCGCCATGGCCGGGATTCGATCCCGCGACCTCGTGCTCAGTAGCCCAACACCATAACTACTGAGCAACCACGGCGGGTTGTAACAATTTTTCAAAATGTCTAGCTTTTCCTCATAGCTTTAACCTGCGCGATAAATGTTCGAGGTTGACTTCCACGAATCTTTCGAATCCTGTGAATGGGTTCCACAGAGTGAACAGACAAGCCAATCCTGTCTATGCAAACGCTGCTAAAAACCCGCTTTTCAACAACAGCGCCTGTTTAATTTGGTCCTCCCGGTATTCCAAAGTTTACAAGGTTGTTTTTTACGTACTGGTCTTCGTGATCTTTCACCTATTAATCTTGAATAAGTAGGTTCCCTTCTAAGTATCACATGTTTTCTTTTAGTTTCTTTCCATCTTCATTATTTTCCTTAAAAATGGTCACTACTTGATTTAGAAAAGACAGCTTGGCGTTAATTTCACTGAGTGTTGCGTTACTTCGCTTTTGGGACTCTTTTAGTTGCTTTAATTCTGCAAGTATTGCCGCTACTGCAGCCTCATGTTGAGACGACCCATGATTTTTTTTTCCACGTGACCGCAAAGGAGCAATAACAGGACAGATGAACAGTTAACCACAATATCAGCGAATTTCTGAGGGCACTAAGCACGACAATAGCATAACAGCCAGTGCGGAATGTTAAGTATAGATTATAATAACTAACCTGTACAGCAAGCCAAGCAGTGCAAACAAGCTGGTCCAAAGAGCGATATCCCATCCTCTGAAGCGGCGAAGGGTGTCCGGTTGCTTTGTACCATTGTCCAATGACATCACAGTAAGAGGATCCAAAGTTGATTGCCATAAAAATCAGGTCATTACAGATGAAGGTCGGGTGGCGAAGTAGATTTTCATCCAGGCGTGGGTAGTTCATGTTCAGCAAACCATGCCCAGGAAAGGCAGGCCACGTGAGCTCAGGCAGCGGTGAGAACCATAAAAGTATCTGCACAGCAAGCAAGCCAGGCAGTGTTAAACATGCTGCTCCGAAGAACGATGCCGTAATGTCCGATGCTACGAAGGCTATATGGATACACCTCGGTATTCATGACACCAGAGCAATGTCAGCTTACATCACGTTCAATGCTGAGTTATTTCATGTGCTCGCGACACTTCAGAGATCGCGTATCTTGGATTTCTTATGCAATCAACCCGCCCAAAATTATTTACTTGGTGGCTGCACCCACATATTGCGTAAAAGCCACTGCGCAAATAACGCTGCCTGAATGAAACTAACTAAAGAAATAACTGATTGTGAAAACTAGTCACGCTGCAGTTGAAACACCAAAAATTCGGCGCCCTTCCCCTGTCGAGAAAATGGAGGTAAGCGAAGCTTGTGGCAAGACGGCACTGTCGCAGGCATTCCGCTTCGTTTGCTTAAACTCAGGGTCGGCGGCTCTTCATTGATGTTAGGCCTCAACATCGCGTTCCCGCAACTCGGGGTCCGGGGCTCTTCGCTGACGTTTCACCTGGGCTTCGGAAGCCCTCACGCTAGAATCGGACGGCAAGCTTCGCTTACCCCTATTTTCTCGACAGAAGAAGGGCTGGTGATTTCGTCTCTTTGGGTCCGACGTGTGATAGGAGTGGTTCAAGGGCGCGTTACAGGTCCCCGAGCCCACAGGGGTATGTGCCACTGAGCTTGGACCCTTTCTGCACTATCACCAGGAATGACCCACTTTTCAGCGTGACACCACCACCACCGCCGAAACATGTGAGACTATAAAGCTTCGCCTAAAAGAAACATCTTATACGATGGTTCCTGCCCCTCCCAACCTGATCTTTACTATCGCGCTGACCCTACCTGTTCCCCCCCTGAACTAAGAAACGGGATGACAAAGCACACCCTTTGTGCTAGTAACAGTACTGTGGCGCTAGGAATTTAGATGTCACGACAGCTGTTAGCAGTCTAAATGTAATCGCCATATAAGTGGCTAAGCGACATTTGAAAAGATGCTGCAGCGGCAGAGAATACACCCATTACTTCAACCTGGGAGTTTCCGCCTGCGTAATGTCAATCCCATAATAAAGGTCGGCTTCATGTGAGTGTTATGGTCTTATATGCGTGTGTGTCTTTCTTATGCCTTCATACATCTCAGCATGCGCATTTCAATTGCTTGCATCGTCTAAACGTTCGGCTTATTCAACATTGTTCCCACTCAATACACTACTACGTTCTCATCAGCTCATTCTTTGATCTTGGCGGTATAAAAGAAACTTACAGCCTATCAATCAGTCAATGTTTACTATAGTTTTTTCCCGTGCAGCATACAACGAACCTACCTTAAAGGTACACTAAAGTGACTTCGGACACAATAAGCAACGAGAAACATCAATATTGTCAAATTAGCTGGATTTCTCGCAAGTGCCGAAGTCCTGCCAACTCACTTCTCGCGAAAACAACCTTATGTTGAACCTTTCAACCAACGGAAATAGAAATTGCTTTCCACGGTACAGTTTCAAAAAGCTTTCCATGCATGCCCCCCCCCCCTTCCTCGCTTGATGATCATTACATGTGTTTCCTCGCTCCCGAAAACAGTCGTATCACGCGCAGCTTAGTGACATGCCTAGCTCCGACAGCTGCTGCATGGTGCCACCGTTCATCTCTCCCTCTGAGCTCAGAGACGATGCCGTTTGTTTTAGTCTGCTCATATAGCTGTCACAGTGTCTCCCCGATACGCCTTACTTCCCTTCCAATGCCGCCCTTCATGACAAAGCACTGCTTCGTTGTCACTTCCCCAACCCGACAGCAGCAGCCCCTGGGAGACGTGATACCGGTGTGATTGGGACGGGACGTTCGGTTCCCAGGGGCGCCGTTTTGGCTGCCAGCGCAGTTTCTAATAATCGCCATTCATATTGGCCCAGCAAGTGACGCTCTTGCCAGGGCGATGGAAAGCGGGGGCGCAATAAGCGTAATGCATGCCCATAAGCAGGAAACGAAACGACCCCCGCGCCTGTGGGAGTATCAGCGACGTTGTTTGGATGAAAGGTCGACGCAGCAAAAGAAAACACCGGCGGGGCAGGGCAGCTCGAGCTGGCGCATTACATTTTCGCGTGAGATGAACGCATTTTTGTCTCGAGTATTCGCCATGTTTACGCTCTGTTTCAGAACCATGGCTTCGTTTCTTCATTCTGTGTTTCGTTCTTTAATCTTCATTTTTGGCCAGCATCGTACATTCTCGTGTGCACGTCGATAGATTTGACGCCCTCTGACACCGCAACGTCACGCTCGCTCCTATCTAAACAGGGACGAGGCATTTCAATGTGGCTCGACATCCCGAGAGACGTCGGTGGTTGAAAAGAAGTGACAAGGCCTTTCTGCGTCAAAGTTGCGACGTTCGAGACATCAAGTTTGAAAGTGTACCGGATAGCCGAAGCATCGGGCGAGTGAAAATGTCTAGGTCTGCCATTTCCATTGAACTGCTGACGTCATATCTGCATCGTTTGTTGGCATTCGAACACGGCCGCTCTGCCTTGTGCTTGCTTTCCATACTTTAATTTTGTAATGTGTGCCTAGCTCAGAACTATTCAACAGCTAATACCATTCAAAGTTTCAACATACTCTGTTTGAAAATAAGCCCGCACAGGGTTCTGACAGCTGCCTATTTTACCTAGCTTTCTCTGAATTTTGCGCTTTAACTTTGAAATAAAGACGAAAGCAACAATTTCATCGAGAAATTAAGATGGTCTCCATGTTCATGGCTTGTTCCCAGATATCGATGCATTGAAATTCAGCCTAACCTAATAATGCTGGTGGGTAAAAACACGCTTCGAGTGAAACACAACTTTGTCTTTGTTGTTATGCCTTCTAAACTCGAAATTGTCGCAACGACACTAAAAGTGAGTTAGGTTACGGGTCGAGCCTATTTTAACAATTTTAAAGCATTCAGATTTATTGGGGAACTAACCGCGATTTTCTTGTGAGGGTCTAATGGCTTGCGCGGACCGATCCCCAAGGTTGTCCAGTTTAACACAGTGGTAAAAACCACATGCTGATACAAGTACCAGACGCTGCACGAGGTTCCAAACTGGTCCTTGAGGAAGTGGCAACCGAAGTACCTGTTCGCTACCACGTACGGGTAATGCTCGAATGTAAGGGAAGCGCCACCCACTACAATAGCGCAGCAGAGTGCCAGAAATAACCACGTCCCAAAGCATGCTACACGCATTTTCGGATAGCAACCACGATTGGCCCTTCATAATTTCTTTATTTGAAGTCTCCTACACGTAGCTCTGAAGCACTTCATGATGTTGCTAGCACCAATCGCTTAATCATGCAACCTATTGTGTTTGCGCCTGTGGTTATTATGAATATATTGACAATTTGAAAACGCCCTCATCATGTGGCGTAGACATCATCAATGCTAAAGTTTTGAAAAAAAAAAAGCTAAATTACTCGTTTATCGTTTAAATTTTTAACTAAAATTTTTCCAGCAATTTTTTTACCAAAGAGCCTTACCGCATCAGCGGACAGTTGTTAAGGTGCTCCCATTTTACAAGTCAGACAACCAACAGTCATCCTTTAACCATCGACTATATTTCTAAAACAGTATCCAGTGTAAAATGATAGAACACGGTATTCCAGACACACCGATTCAACATTGAAAAGTTCATTTTTTCTAAGCTGAGCGCTGCCGGAGCGCAGTATAGGTGGCCCCGCTTTGTTAGACCGAAATGCCCCGTGTAGAGGAAGTGTGAGGAAGTTTGAAGCTGAGCGCCTCAGTCAGTCACGGTAGCAACTGATACGGCACGCTTTGCCTGGCAAGCTTGTGCGGCTGTGTAACGGGTCAGGATTTGCCACGGCATGCTATCATTCAAACTTCGCCCCACACTTCTTACCGGGCTGTTGCCGTCTGACGCACAGCGGGATGCGCTCAGTCCTCGATATTGCCTCGATTGAACTTAAGAATCTGATGATGAATATCTCGAGTGAGGTGCGATTTTCAAGGTATTTAAAAAATGAGCATGCATGAATTATCCCTGTCTCCAAATTTGCCATTTATACAACTGCCCCCAAGGCACTAATTAATAAGTTAATTAATGGACTTGGTTAATTAGTCTTCTTAAGCTCACGTTATTAGCGGAAAGTATGTCCACCTCGCCTAGGAACTGTCTGCAATAACGTCATGGTCGCTGCGCTCATTATTTCTGATAAAGATGTTTGGCTCTCCTTGGCCATGTAGTTTACTTATTTATTTATTTGCTGTTATATTTTACTATCAATAATGTACCTTGTCGTTACTGTAGCCGGCTTCACAATTGTTGACTAGTTGCAAACCTTCTTAGTACATTATTGTGATCATGTATTGCATACATTTCTTTTTATTTACTTGCTGTTATTCCTATGTAAAGTATTTTGATATTGTAGCCTTCTTTAGCTTTTTATCCTGTATTTCCCTTTCCCTCTATAAGACTTCGGCGATTGAGAGCACTTAAAGTTCATTATTTATTTATTTAGAATTTCTAAACTTACTCATCAAAGCAGCAGAGGAAAATCCGTGCCCCTTGCGATGACTGAGGCAGTGATAAGCCGCCTTGGTCAATAGCTGTGATGTAAATACTGCTCCTTATGTGACTGGTGCTTAGAATTCTATGATAAAGGGACAAATAAGATGAAAAG